>NW_026868059.1:805495-925256 GCF_020745735.1 Hemiscyllium ocellatum | reverse complement strand
AAGAATGAACTAAGAGAGATAAAAGTGTGCATGATAAAGCCTTGGCGGGTACGATTAAAGTAAAACCTGAGAAGTTCTACACTTATGTGAAGAACAAGAGGATGGCCAGAGTGAGGGTAGGGCTGATCAGGGATAGGAGAGGGAACTTGCGCCAGGAGTTGGAGGAAGTAGGGGAGGTTCTTGATGAATGTTTTGCCTCAGTATTCACTCATGAGAGGGACCTTGATGTTTCTGAGGACAGCATAAAACAGGCGGATATGCTAGAACAGGAGGATGTGCTGAAAAATTTGAGAAACACATGGATAGATAAGTTTATTTGGCCAAACAGGATATGCCCTAGGAGACTATAGGAAGTGAGAAGAGATTGCTGCGCATTTTGCGATGATCTTTGCATCCTCACTGCCCATGGAGTCGTGCCAGATGGCCAGTGGCAGGAGGCTGGAAAAAATATTCACTGGTTCAAGAAAGGGAATAGGGATAATCCTGGGAATTATTGGCCAACCAGTCTTATACCAGTGACGGGCAAAGTATTGGAAAGGATTTGAGAGACAGTATTTATGATTACTTGGGAAATTATAAATGATTAGAGACAGTCAACATGGCTTTTGTGAGGAGCAGGTCATGCCTCATAGATCTTATTGAATTCCTTAAGGATGTGACAAAACATGTTGATGAATTAGAGCAGCACATATATGGATTTAACAAGGCGTTTGAAAAAGTTATCCATGGTAAGCTCATTCACAAAATAAGGAGGCATGTCTTAAAGGGAGATCTGGCTGTCTGGATACAGAATACAGAAGGTGGTGGTAGATGGAACAGGTGCAGCCTGGAGCTTGGTGACCAGCTTGATGATCTGTTCTAGCACCCTGCTCTTTGTGTTTTTTTTTTTTTACAAGAGAATTGGATGACGAATTGGAAGGGTGGGTTCATAGGTTCGCCAATGGCACGAACTTTGGTGGAGTTGGTGGTTAATATGGAGGGCTGTTACAGGTTGCAACAGGACATTGACAGAACTGAGCAGATGAGTGACACATCGAGATAAATCTGGAACTGCGGGATCTTGTTGTCCATGTCTATAGATTCTCAAATTTGCCATCCAGGCTGATGCTGTTGTTTAGAAGGCGTATGATGTGTTGGCTTTCACAGCTGGGGAGATCAGTTTCAGAGCTGTGAGGTTTTGCTGCAGCTCTATAATCCCACCGTTTAACCACTGTGATGAAGTTGAATGCTGTTCTGCATTGAGAGGCTTGCAAGTACTTGTCATATGACTAGTTAATATTTTCAGAGTGTACTGGACAATTGAAACCATGTAACATTTGGCTGTGAAACAGATATTTTGAGCTTTGGTTACTCTTTTGAAACCTATTCGAATTTAAACAATCAAGTTGAAATTATGTACCATTATACTAAACCCAATCGATTTTAAATTTAGTGTTTTGTCAATATCAAACCAAAGAGATAAGCTGATGTTGATGGAGTAAAGAGGCACGCATTTTGAAAGCTAGACAGAGAGTAAACTACCATCGTGTGAGAGTCTGCCATGAACAACATTCTCTGTGCAAGATAATTTTTTGGACGAAAAACTCTTGCATTAAAAGACAGAACATGACCCAAGGAGATATTCAGTGGAAAGAAGGAGGACATTGGAGACTGCAGCCACTCTCTGGTTTATGTAATTTTAGCACAGTCTTTCTTTAATTGGAAGAGTATATTGTTCAAGATGGAAGAAGTTAACAAACAGTTCAGAGAAAGCGAAGCTTAGAGTTGGGAATAACTGTTGTTCAATGTTCACTTTTAGAATTAAGGAATGCCTTGATATTATTTTCTATTAAGTATTGGAATTTGCGAGCTCTCTGTCAATCGACTTTAACAGATTATGAGCGAGGTGAGCTTTTCTGCGTGTTTGGTTTCATTAGCAGAAAGGTTCATCGCCGTGTCATAACACTACACCTGTAATACCATGTTGTGGTCACCTCATTAAAGGAAAGAGGTGGAAGCTATAGAGAGGATGCAGAGAATTACCTATGGAACGGCAGAAAGATTGACACAAGCACCGAGTGAAATATTGAGAAAGCTACCACGTGTAAAATAAACAGTGGCAGATTCCGATGTCTATATAAACGTCAGTGAGTGTAGTGCGTCTGTTTTGACGACAGGGTATCTGTGTGTGCATGTGCATCTGTGTATCAGTATTTGTCTTTGTGTGCCTGTATTAGTATATGTGCTACTGCATCAGTCTCCGTGTGTGTTTCTGTGTATCTATATTCATCTCTGTGTGTCTCTGCATGTCTGATTTTGTCTCTGTGTGTATCTGCGTTTCTGCATTCATCGCTGTGTGTATTGGAATGTCTTTATTTCTCTCTGTGCCTAACTGCGTGCCTGTATTTGTGTCTGTGTGGATCTGCATGTCTGTATTCGTCTCTGTGTGTATTTGACTGTCTGTATTCACTCTCGTGCGTATCTGTGTGTCTGTATTCATCTCTGTGTGTATCTGTGTGTCTCTATTTGTCTCTGTGTATCTCTGTGTGTATCAGCGCGTCTGTTTTCATCTCTCTGTGTATCCGTGTGTCCTTATTCATCTCTGCGGGCAACTGTGTGACTCTATTCGTCTCTGTGTGTATCTGCGTGTCTCTGTGTGTATCTGCGTTTTGTATTGTCTCTGTGTGTACCTGCTTGTCTGTATTCATCTTGCGCGTATCTGTGGGTCTCTATTCGTCTCTCTGTCTACCTGTGTGTCTCTGTATGTATCTGCATATCTGCATCCGTCTCTGTGTGCATCTGCGTGTCTGCATTCATATCTGTATCTGCGTGCCTGCATTCGTCTCTATGTCTATCTGCATGCCTGTATGCATATCTGTGTCTGAATGTATGTGTTCGTCTGTATGTCTATCTGCATGCCTGAATTCATCTGTGAGTATGTGTGTGTCTGTATTCGTCTCTGTGTGTATCTGCGCGCCTGTGTTTGTCTCTGTGTGCACCTTTGAGTCTGTGTTCATCTCTGTTTGTATCCTTGTGTCTGTATTCATCCCTGTGGGCATCTGTGTGATTCCATTCGTTTTTGTGTATCTGCGTGTCTATATTTGTCTCTGTGTGTATCTGCGTACCTGTATTCATCTCTGTTGTGTATCTGCCTGCCTTTATTTGTCTCTGTGTGTATCCTGTGGCCTGTATTTGTTTCTGCGTGTCGCTGCACGTCTGTATTCGTCCCTCTGTGCGCCTGTGCATCTGTATTCATCTCTGTGTCTCTGTAGTTGTCTCTTTGTGTATTTGCTTGGTTTTCATTGCTGCGTTTTGTCTGCGTGCCTGTATTCGTCTCTGTGTGTATCTGTGCGTCCATGTGCACAGCGGATCTGTCAGCCTCTCTGGTGTTTATAGTGATGCAATGTCCCCTCTGCTGGACTTCACACACCTCTGCGTTGACAGCACTGCAGGGTGTCAACCATTTGGGATTCAGTCTTGGAGGGAGGGGGAGGGACGCAGCTCATAGCGCCATCCAAACTGACAGAACCATCTGCACACTCACACCCACAGTTTGGTATATGGAGGATTGTAATCGTACTGAGGACCCTTAGAGTGGAGAATGTCCATGTAAAGTTATGTCTATGGTCGCTCTGCAGTGTGGAAGTGGTTTGTCTTTGAAGATTATTCATGACACAGAGTGCACAAATTAAAGAGTATTTCCACCGCAAATGCATCCAAGCAAGGTTGACGGAACCATTTGTAAGTCGATGCAGAGAATATATTGCACGTTCATTATCTTGAAATGTTTTACCATATACTCCTACAAATTATAATGAGAAAAGATTGAAAAGTCCTGAAACTGACAGTGGTGGTGATAATATCTCAGGAACGTATCGCTAGGTATCAGACGAAACTGCTATGTGCTTCCAAAGATGTTATTTGAAAAACCAAACAGCCGTGCAATGTGAGAGATTGACAGTATTTGATGTCCTCTGAAAGAAACAAAAATCTGACACTAGTGCAAAGGCATGGGGAGGCGAGCAGAGGGTGGCATTGTATAACTGTAAACTTATCAGGGTCAGGCGTAGCGTGTGGGGGGTGGTGAAGAGTTGATCTCAATTTCAATGGATTTACCCCAAAAAATGGCAAGACTCGTCTCACGGAGATACACACACAAACATACACAGACACGTTAAACACACAACACACATACATGCTGATATGGACACACAAAAACAAAACACACGCACTCCTGCACACAGTTTCTTTAAGATAAGTTGAATAAGCTTTTCATTAATTTGGGAATCAATGATTATTTGGCGAAGGTAGTAGAATGTAGGTGAGAAACATTTCAGCTGTAATCAAATGGCACAGCAGATCCAATGGGCTAAGTGGCCTGATTCTGTTCCATTTTCCCATTTTCAGGAGAAAGTCGCTTTCAAAGGTTGAATTTGAATGCAGATTACAGGGTTTAAGGTAGGATTCTTGGCAGTGTGGAGGAACAAAGGGATATTGGGGTCCATGTCTATAGATTCCTCGAAGTTGCCAAAGCCTTCAAGGTGATAGGGCTGTTAAGAATGTGTATGATGTGTTGGCTTTCATAAGCTGGGGAATTGATTTAAGAACTGCGAGGTTATGCTGCAGCTCCATGAGGCCTGATTAGACCACACTTGGAATGTTGTGTTGAGTTCTGTTCGCCCCATTAAAGAAGGATGTGGAGGCTTTAGAGAGGGTAAAGATGGGAGTTACCAGCACGTTACCTGGCCTGTAGGGTATGTCTTATGAAGAAGGTTTGAGGGAGCTTTAACTTTTCTCATTAGAGTAAAGAGGAATGAACAGTGACTTGACAGAGGTGTGCAAGATGATGAGAGGCACCGATAGAATAAATAAGTAGAGTCTTTTTCATAGGGTGAAAATGGTTAACACGAGGAAAACATAATTTTAATGTGATTGGAGGAAGGTTTGGGGGATATGTCAGAGGCAGGTTGTTTACAAAGGTAGTGATAGGTGCATGGAATGCACTGCCAGCAGTGGTAGTAGAATCAGCTACATTAGGGATATTCAAGTAACTCTTGGATAAGCACATAGATGATAATAGGATGAAGGCTCTGCAATTTAGTTTAATCTTAGAGTAGGATAAAAGATCGGCACACCATTGAGGGCTGAAGGGCTCTTACTGTCCTGTAATGTTCGATGTTCGCTGTTCTAATTTCTTGAACTCCTGTGAAAATATTGTACCTGGAATTCCTTTAACTTCAGTAGAGGTTAACCTGGTCAGTATTTGATTGTCGAGGGTTAATGGAAATTTGACGAGGTTTGTGGGGGGTGGGGGAGATGGTCTATATTTGTTCGTAACTGTTGTGTCAAAAGGATGATGATTGGTTTGAGGGGAACTCATTTTGATAATAAGAGCATTCCTATTTCAGACTGGGAAAGGGATGTTCCTTTCTCTTTAGGATGATGCGATCTGTGTTCTTCTCATGCCCAAGGAGCAGTGAAGACTGGGTTCATGAAAATACTCAAGGATGAGTTAAATAGATCGTTGTTGAACAAGAGAATCAATGTTTGCTGGAAACAGACAGGAAAGGGATGCTTAGTTACAATCACATCGACAATGTCCATTCTGAATTGTGCAGCAGGCTCGAGGGGCTGAATGGCCACCTGCTGCTCTTGCTTCATGTGTTGTTCACTCACTCAACCCCGCGATGTTGTTACAGGAGGTGAGGAAGATCACATTCAGCCATTCAGGATCGAATCAATGTCACATGAGGAGACCTTTCTGCCCTCTAAGGATTTACAAAGAATAGGATGAAGCTCTTCAGTCATTTGAGTGCATTACGCAGCACAAGAGGTGGTCGCACCTACTTTCTAGGTTGCTACACAGGAACAGGGGAGTCTGGGTAACTATCCGGAAATAGATAGTCAGGAGAAATGTGAGTGTTCGGGTTGGAAATCTTTAACTTGGTGAAGTGCCTCAGAGATCAGTGCAACATCAAAAGCTATTTAGAAGCTGTCAATGATTTGGGTGTGGGGACTGATTGGATGGAACTCAATTGGCTCAACTACGAAGGTTCAATAAGATGTCAAGTGGAGGTACAGAGTCTGTAATGTGATATAGACAGGGAAGGTTAGTGTGCAAACCTTCAGCAGAAACAGGATAACATGGGCTACCGAAGTTTGTGCTGTGGCCGAAGGGTAAAACAACAGTAAACTAATTAAATGAAGAGTGATCACAAAACTCAGTTGTACAAAGGCATTTGGTCACCCTGGTACATACATCACACGGGGTTAGTATGCAGATGCAGAAAGTAATTAGGATAGTATATGGAATGATTACTTCATGAAAAGGCTATCCGAATGTTTTACTGCATCTGTACAGGGGATTTCTGAGTCAGCATCTGATGTATTGTGGGCTGTGATGATTCCATAAACTGAAAAATAATATACTCAGTAGCTTTAGAAGCTTTGCGAAGATGTTTCACTGTACTTGCTCTTGGAAAGAAGGCCTTATTCTGTCATACAGAACGGAAACAGACCCTTCGGTGCACCATGTCTATGCTGACCAGATGTCCTAAATTAATCACGTTCCATTGCCAGCACTTGGCACATATCCCATAAAACCTTCGTGTTCGCTCAAATAGCTTCATTCAAATGGCTTTAAATACTGTAGCTGTCCAACCTCCAACATTTCCTCTGGCAATTCATTCTATACACACTGTGAGAAGTTTCAACTTTTGTCCCTTTTAAATCTTTCTACCCTCACCTTCAATCGATGTGCTCTTGTTTTGGATGCCCCAAGCTAGGAAAATGTTCTTGGATCTTCACCATTTCCTTGCTCCTCGTGATGTTATAAACCTCTATAAGGCGAGAACACTTCAGGATTGAGAACGAGAGGCGTTCGGATTGAACCATATAAGATATTGAGGAGAGTGTATCTGGTGCATAGCCTATGGACATTTTCTCTGGTATGGGAGTCTAGAACTGAGGATTCAAATTTAAGAAAACAACATGTATATGTTATATACTCTTTTCATAATATAAGAAAACAAATACTATGAAGACATTTTTTTATTGGACAAAAATATGAGGTCACATACAAATGCATCTTCATTAAAACTCCTACACGGAGCAGAGAACAGGGACAGAGTCATACAGTTCCGAGAATGTTCAAGGAGGCCTCACGTGGTTCAGTTTGATCTTCAGATAACATTATTGCATGTTTCTGCTCAGAGATGGAAAAAATGCAACATGCTGGAGAAGCCACTGCTTATTGCTCCCTTTCTTTCCTTGTTCCTTCTCGCAGCAAAGTATGAGAGGTGAAAACCGTTCAGTCATCTTTATCATTCATGTAGGATTACTGTTGAGGAATCATTGGCATCTCCCTACTGCCAAATCAAAGGTAATTCAGCCAAATCCGACTGTTCCAGGAATAAATCCTGCTTGTGTGAGCAGAGCAACCTCAGAGGCAGTATAACATTTAATTATTTTACTTTTGTCTTGAGTTTAACTATTGCTTGGACGAAGCTCTTTCAAGCTGATATTTTGCAGCTTTTTTTCCTGGTTGTATTTCGGCATGTGTATGTGTGTGTCTGTGTGCACTTGCGTGTATGAGACACTGTGTATGTCTTAGTGTGTGCGTTTGTGTGTATGCACAGACTGCATCTCAGTATGCGTTCAAAGATTAATGTATATATTTGTCCAAACTCTTTGCCATTAATTTTTCATCTTAGCTTTGAGTAACTTTGCTTTGGTGAATTAGTTTTGCAAATGTAAAATATCGAACTGACTTGTCCCCAGCAAAGAAGCTGACCTAGTCTGAGACTTATATCATTGGTCATAACACCAACCGGGTTACATTTAAAATTTATCATGATCAATGGAGGAACGGGACGAGAAAATGAAAGAGTGGTCCGTCCAACCCCAGTCTGAACATGGATGAGGAGAATTTCACAATGGGTTGTTTGAGTGGGAATGCTCTTCCCCAGAGGTTTGTGGTGCCTGTGTGTTTGCATTTAGTCAAAGCATTTAGATATTGGGCAGTAAAGGACAATGAACTACAGATATGGAAGTGGGGTTGAGGACACATCCAGATCAGCCACGACCTTACTGCCTAGTTGAGAGGGCTTAAAGTGTCTAATGACACACTCCTACTTCTCAGTCGTACGTTCCTATGTTCCATTCAGTTCCTCACAACTGCAAGACAGGAGCATTTGGAGTTCATTTATTCCGATAACCTGGTGCACAGAAACAGAAGAGAACATTCACTGACTGAAGACTCGAGAGTGTAGCGCTGTAAAAGCACAGCAGGTCAGGCAGCATCCGAGGGGCAGGAGAATCGCCGTTTCTGAGCATCAACTTCTGCCAGAAACGTAGTTTCAACAGAATACAAGGACGCTATTCAATCCATTGAAACTATTGGATAAGAATAGGGATAGCCCATTCAGACCCTCCTGTCTATTACATAAGGAGGGAAGGAATGTAGTCAGCACATCGAGATGTTAAACAGGAACCGGAGTCGCCAAGTCAGGTCCTTGAGCTGCTTCCAGATGACCAGGAGTTGGCCATTCAGCCTATCGAACCACGTGTACAGAAATAGGAAGATGTCTTTGATGCCCCAACATGACAAAGAGTGAATCAGAGTCTACACTGATAGACTGCTCTATCTTGTTCCTACTGGTTCCTTTGCTCGTGGTACATATGTGTCACTTTAACTTGATTTGCTGAACGTGAGAGGGAAAAGTGAATGGTTTGTGTCAAGTCTCAAGGAAATGCCTTCTATCTCCGAGAAGACATTATTGTACTCCTATAGAGGTCAGAAGCTGGTGGGAATGACGAACTATTTCAGGAGTAAGGCATTAAGACTGCTGATAGATTTATGAACAGTGCAGAGACGCACATCAACTGCACATTGAGACGGTGAGAATTCATTCAGAGCCTGGAGATCCCTCTCAACCAGCATGGGGTCTCCACACTGAAATGTGAACTATTGGGAATTACATATCATGGGGAAAATGCAATTTCTCATAAAATCAACATCTTTTTTCTGGACATAATAAATGTTAGTCCATAACCCTCAAGTTTAAATGTAATCGCTTGTTATTCTCTCGCTGTGCTACGTATTTAGCTGGATTATATTCTCATAACTTTTATCAGTTAATCATCGTTTACACAATGTAATTCAATAATTTGCTTGCAAAGGTGGACACATCTGATTGCACAGTTTGTATGCCTTTTTTTTTTATATTTGTTGTAGCCTTAGCACAAAAGTACATGTTTCGTTTACTGAACAGCATTAGGCAACGATCTGTGTGGCGTTTGCACATTGTCTCCGTGTCTGTGTGGGTTATCTCCGGGTGCTACGATTTCCTCCCACAGTCCGAAGATATGCAGGTTAGGTGAATTGGCCATACTAAATTGCCCATAGTGTCAGGGGTGAATAGAAGGTAGGGAAATGGGTCTGGGTGGGTTACTCTTCGGACGGTCGATGTGGACTTGTTGGGCCGAAGGGCCTGTTTCCATGCTGTATGTAATCTATAAAAAAGTGACCTGTTTATCGGGATTCAAGGGTCAGACACAGTATGTATTTTTAATGGGCTAAGAAACAGAAAGGAATAGAAGGCAGTGACCGTGGAGACTGATGAGGAGAAAAGCTACATCCCCCCAGTCCCCAATGACTTCTTGATAGACAGAATATAATCAAATGTAGAGAAAGAAACAGAATATATTCGGAAGAAGGAATTGCAATTGACAGTGTAAATAAAACAGGATAATTTGAAATGAAATGGCCGAACAATGATGATCAATGTGTGTGTGTGTGTGTGTGTGTGTGGCTGTGTGTGTGTGTCTGTGTGTGTGTGTGTGTGTGTGTTGTGTGTGTGTGTGTCTGTGTGTCTGTGTGTGTGTGTGTCTGTGTGTGTGTGAGGGTGTCTGTGGGTGTGTCTGTGTGAGTGAGTGAGTGTGTCTGTGTGTGTGGGTGGGTGTGGATGTGTGTGCGTGCATGCGCGTGTGCAGATTCATAAGACTGTTCATATGTGTGCACCATATTCAGAATGAACAAGAAAGATATATTTAACAAAAATGATGCAAGTGGTGTACAAAATTTATAAAACATTAACATGTTATTTAGTCTTCAGCTGAGGTGTTATGTTCTCCTTCTATCAATGTACACTCTGCCTCCTGCCTCCTCCTTGCATTCCCAGACCTAATCTCTAATTCTTATCAGGATGTATGTTATAAATTCCTGCTTCTTGTGTTCCAATTTATTTCATTTAATTGGGAAACATATACATTGGCCTGCTGGGTTCTGTAAACAGCTATTGCCTGTCATGTTGCTTTAGATAAAAGTTCTGGCATCAGACCCATATTTCAACATATTAATCTGTTGCACACACACTGTACAAAGGACCACAACACACAGGACTTATCAAACCAAATACAGAAGTACACCTACATCTATCAGTCATGTAGACTTCTCTACTTTTATATCTCCATGTCTATATTCTCCCTCTCTCTCTCTGTCTCTCGATTTCTCTTTTAATCTAATTAATAAATCGTTGAATCGCTCTTTCTGTCCCATGCCTCAGACTTCCCTCCTTCTGTTTACATCTTTTGCTCACTTTTGAATGTGATGTCTTATAAGTGAGTAATGTAACTATAAGACATGAGGGAGCAGTTGGCCAGAGTTAGTTGGAAGAGAAGCTGAGCACGGGAAGATGGTGAATCAGCAATGGCAGAGGTATCTGGAGGTAATTCAGCACCACATCAGAAACTCATCCCAAGTAAGAAGAGCAATATTCAGCAGAAGACAAGTCAGCCGTGAGTGATAACAAACTCAGGAAATAATAAAACAAAAGAAAATACACACAACGTTGTGAAAATTATTGGGAATCCAAGGGATTACGAAGTCTACAAATTCCAGCACGGATAACTAATAACCGCAAATGGGAGGAGAGGGTGAAATATAATATTACGGTTCTTAATCATGTAAAAGAATAATGAAAGCGATTATTAGATAGATAACAAGGAAGACAGGGAGTAAAAAAAAACAAAGGACTGTTGGAAAATGAGGCTTGAGTAGTTATGGGAAGCAATGGAATGGCAGAGGAATTGAATAGATACATTACATCAGTCTTCACGGTGGAAGACACCAGCAAAATGCTTGAACTTCAAGACAGTCAGGGTATAGAGGTGAGTATACTGACCTCAGTAAGGAGGAGGTGCTGGGAAAGGTGAAGTTGAATCAATCGGCGAGACCAGTTGGACAACAGCTCATAGTTCAAAAGAGATATCGAAAGTAATTGTGGAGGCATTGCTGGTGATCTTTCAGGAAACTTTGGAGTGAGGGAGGACTGGTAAATGTAACCTCCCCGTTTAACGAGAGAGGGACACAGAAGACAGGAAATTATAGAAGGACTTATTGGATCTTTGGGCTTATGAATAGATGTGTGGAATATAAGAACAAGGAAGTTGTGAAGTATATTGGAAATGGTGTGATTAAGCTACAGCATAGCAAGAGTTACGTTTAAAATGCCATTGTGAACATCAAAGATGAAAGTCCGGTTAAAACAAAGGAAATCGGTTCGAAGCAGACAGGAGAATTAGTGACAAAAAGACTGTTTCCTAGATCCTGCAGTGAGATGTTGAGATAAACTTGTCAGTAAACAGACAACAAGGAATGCATGAAAAGCACAATAAAATTTGTTGCTGATAAGGTCTCAACGTGCAACAATGTAGCCAATACATATGAAGCTGAAAAAGCAAAGCAAGTGAGACAGTATCCGAGGAAGAGGAAAGTCAACGTTTCAGGCTGAAAGACTTCATCAGCATTGGGGTGAGTGAAGGGGAACCGCGAAGTAAATAGAGGGAGGGGCGTGGGGCTAGTGGAAGGGTAGGTGGAATGGCGATAGGGGGATGCAGGCAGGGAATTATTGTGATTGGTCGGTGGGAAGGGGGCAACAGATATATGAATGGGAAGGTGGACAACTTTGGTCAGGTCAGGGAAGGGGACATAGGGTAAGGCTGTGGGTAGAGAGACTTTGAAGCCAGTGAAATCAATATTGAGACCATTGAGCTGTAAGGTCTCCAGCTGAAATATCAAGTTGTGTTCCCCAGTTTCTGTTTGGCTTTACTCTGAAAGTGGAGGAGGCCAAAGATGGACCTGTTGCTGGATGAACACGGGGAGGGGAGTGATTGAAATGGATGGCAACTGGAATGCTGGGTTTCTTAAAGCGTGCAGAGAGCAGATGCTCCATGAATATTTCACTGAGTCTCCCTTTCATCTCCACAACATAGAGGAGACCACGATGGGAGTTGGAGGCGAGCTCGGTGGGCCAGGATCAGTCTCTGTGTGGAGCATTAGTGCTCTGCACGAAACAAACAACCCGACTTTCCAGTTACCATTCATTTCAATTTCTACTCCCACTCGCCCGGCGACATGCCCATCCTTAGCCTGCCCACTGTCAGAGGAACACTACCTGAGAGTTTACCTTTGAAGCTGATAGCCCAAAGGCCTCAATATTGATGAAGCCGCTTCAAACGCCGTCCACCCACAGCCTTCTCCCATGTCTCTTTTCCCTGACCAGACACACCTGTATCTGCTCCATCCTTCCCACTGACCAATCACAGTAACCTCATACCTGCTTGTGCCTACCACCACCATACCTACCCGCCACCCTTTCATATCCCATCACTCCATTTCTGGGCTCCCCTCCTCCTCATCAATCCTGACCAATTGATCCAAGATCAAAATAGTGCCTTTGTTGCTCCTCTGATTCTGTCTGGTCTGTTGTGTTTATCCAGCTCCAAGTTTATTAACTCTGGCCTCCCGCACCTGTAGTACTTCCTCTCTCCAAGCTGTGGAACTAGGTGGTCTACATATAAGAAGAAATAAATTTGGACATTTGAAAAGATCGTGGATACATTCGTTATTTCATAACAACCCAATACACAACTTCCAGATGAAGCAGCATTTCATTTGCACTCTTTCAATCCAGATTCGTCATTGCTGCTCACAATGCAGTCTCCTTTACATTGGGGAGACCAAAAAGAAGCTATTTTGAGGAACACTCCACTCTGTCTGTGGGAATAACCCTGACCTTCTCATTACTCCCCATTTCAATAACGTACCTTGCTGTCATGCTAACATTTCAGTCCGGGGCTGCTGTAATGCACCAGTGAAGCACAACTCAACCTCGAGTAACACTTCACTTTAGACCTTGGTACGTTCTATCCTGAATGGGTCTTTATTCAATTCCATACTTCCACAGACTGACCGCATTCTGGCTGTTCTCCATTCTTCACACATTCTTCCTCCTGGTCTCCCAATGAACTTGCCCTGTTTGTGAATTGTTTGCCTTGCACTTAATTAAGGAACTCTTTCCCCCCCTTCACAAACTAATTAATACTCATTTTACATTTGATTCCCTTTTACCAGAAATAAAAGTCAATTTGTCAGTGGCATTACTCCTCCACACCATCTTGTTTCCCGTCACCCCTCCTCTACCTCGGTCAAGGGAGTTAAAAGCTAATTTTCCAATCCTTTTCTGTTCTGAAGAGGAGTCACACTGGACTTGAAATGCTAACTGTGTTTCTCTGTCTCGCAGATGCTGCCAGATCTGTTGTGTTTCACCAGAAATGAAAAAAAGCACATTTTCAATTAAACAAATAACTCTGGATACTTGAAATCTGAAACGAGAACAAAAAAAAAAACTGTGAGCCTTGGAGAATGGTCAGTGCACCCAAACGACTAAGTCTGCTTTCACTCCACGGATGTTGCCAGACCTGCTTAATTTCTATAGCAATTTCTGCTCTTCACCACCATTCAAAGACAAGTGTCAACATGGCTCAAACGCCTCGTTCAACCTGGAGCGCATATACCGGGAAGTGAAAGATAACGCAAGGTATCCAGTTTCCGTGTCTCTGAAATGACGTAAAGCTGGCATTCCTGAAACTACAGAGTTCTTACTGTTATTCAGGGAGAGAAACAGAGGGACACGTATTCACTCTAAACACAGAAGGTAGCGCATACTGGAAGGGAAAGGATTCAGATGATTATGTTAAAGGGTGTTGGGCAATGAGACAAATTGTAAGTGTGACACCATGGAGAGACCCTCAGTAGAATGAGAATATAAAATTGGAAGTGTGCCACATCAGAAACCAGAGTAGGCCACGGAGTACATGGCTGTTGGCTGAGTGGGACTTGGTGTGAACTGGGGGCAGAACTTTATTGGAGATATTGCAGCTCAAACTGCGTGTTCCATGTGATGCTGTAGACCACAAGAGCAACAGAAGCAAAATTATATTCAACCATAATCTGTAACTTTTTGCCTTGGATTATCCCTCAGTCTACCATTACCAATAAGTGAAGCTATGTTTCAGCGACGAGTGTGGTGAACATGCCAGGGGCAGAAATATGTGCACCTAAAACTGATGGCAAACCACACTTGACTGTTTACATTGCAAACAGCATAACTACCGTCTGATAGGGAGGGCGGACTGATTGCAAGACCAACAGATCAGTTCGAAGTTCTACAGTCCTGCCACATCCAGTCGTTAATGGATTAAACAACTCACATAAGGAGAGGACCCAACACATGTCCTCCTCCTTAATAATGGAGCAGCTCTGCACATCAGTGCAAAAGACAAGCATGTAATTATCTGCGACATACTCAGCCAGAAGTTTTGAGTCAATGATCTACCTCGCCTCGTCGGGATGCCCACAGAATTACAGATGGCAGTTTTCAAACAATCTGATTCGCTCTATGTGACATGAAGAAACATATGAACACAGTAGATATGACAAAGGCAATGGACAACAAGCCGTGTTCCTGGGGAAAATTGTTTCATTCCAGTTCCAACTCTGACATCTATATGGCAATGTGGAAAATTACTCAACTATGACAAGTCCCTTAAGAGGAGAATAATTACAGTATGACCAACATCACCCCCTCAATTACATAATGACAGTCAAATTGTTGGGAGTTCTTTTTGACAGAGTTGTCAAGCAGCGCAGAAATAAACTGCTCAGTGTGGTTTGCGATAGGTTACTATATGGAGATGGAAATGTCATTGGATTTCTAATCCAGACCAGGCTAATGCTCTGGCAGCTGGTGGAAGTTAATAGCAATTAATAAAATATAGAGATCTAAAATCTTGAGTCAGTAATAATGAACTTGAAGCCAATGTCAATTATAAACACCAATTTGCTTCCCCAATGTACTTTCAGGAAGTGAATCTCCCGTGTTTTCCTGGTCTGGCCTAAAAGTGAATCCAGACACACTGACATGTGATAAAATCTTCAATGGTCTCTGAAATGGCCAAACATGACACTCAATTGTATCAGACTGCTCCGACGTCTTAAAGGATAAAACTGGTCAGAACATCTGGCATCAGCTTCTGCATTAGAAAAGCGAAACACAGGCCTGTCAACATGCAGAGACCTCCTTCCTAACATCTGAGAGCTTGTGACAACATTGACAGTGCTTATCCACAGATTACATAGAAACTTCGGAAAAGGAGTAGGTCATTCAACAGAGTGACCCTCCTACGTTCGTGTCATGGCCGAGAATCTCCTCAATGCATTTCTCCTACAGCAGACTGAGATATATTGTGATTGATTCCGTCAACCAGATGTTTGAGATGTTGCGAATAACTGGGACCCAAGGCCATAATACTGAGATACTCCACGAGCTTTCATCTCCAATTAAAGGATCCATTTATTCCTGTTTTTCCGATCCAAGTGCTCCTTTGCTGGCCTGCTTTCTTTTTCTTATTTTCTCCTCCACTTTTCTTTTTCTAATTTACTCACCTAAAGCCGGAATCGGGGTTTGGACCTCAGGCTAAGGCCAATGCGGAGGAGAGTGAGTCCTTACTTTTCCGGAGTAAGCACATGACCTGGTATTGGCAGCTGCAACATCAGCAGAGTCAACGTGAGTGAGATAGGGCCCAGAAGCAAAGGGTGATGCCTGAAGATTGGAGACGTGTTGTTGATTTGGTCCTGCACTGGTTGTGGAGAAGAGGATAGTGGAAGGCCATGATGTAGCATCGATGAGATGGGCCCAGCAGTAAGAGACATGTCTCTGACATTGGAATGGCCTGGCAGAGGAGACAATGAGCTAGTGATTGAGGAGTATCTGCCCAGTGGCAGATACTCCTCAACACGGGAGATTCACTTCCTGAAAGTCCAGAGTATCTAACCTAATAATAAGACCAATTGTGACTAGCGGGTAAGTGCTGCATTTTCCTTGTTTGTTTCTTTAGATTTAGTTGGTTTTGTTGTTGTTTTTTTTTAAGGAAAGCTTACTTTTAGAGGGATGGCAGTGCAGAGAGGGCAATGTTCCTCTTGCAACATGTATGAGGTGAGGGAAGCCATTAGCGTCCCTGCTGAGTACACTTGCAAGAAGTGCACCCATCTCCAGCTCCTCCAAACCCGTGTTAGGGAACTGGAGCTGGAGTTGGATGAACTGCGGATCATTCGGGAGGCAGAGGAGGTCATAGATCGGAGCTTTAGGCAAGTAGTTACTCCGAAAGTTCAAGATAGATGGGTGACAGTGAGGGGGAGTGGGAGGAGGAAGCCAGTGCAGGGACCCCCTGCGGTCATTCCCCTCAAGAACAAGTATACCGTTTTGGATACTTGTGGGGGGATGACTTACCAGGGGCAAGCAACGAGGTTCAGGCCTCTGGCACGGAGCCTGGCCCCGTTGCTCAGAAGGGTAGGGTGGAGAAAGGTAGAGCAATAGTTCTTGGGGACTCGATAGTGAGGGGTACAGACAGACGGTTTTGTGGGGGCGACAGGGACTCACGTTTGGTATGTTGCCTCCCAGGTGCAAGGGTACGTGATGTCGCTGATCGTGTTTTCCGGGTCCTTAAGGGGGAGGGGGAGCAGCCCCAGATCGTGGTCCACGTTGGCACCAACGATATAGGTAGGAAGAAGGGTGAGGATGTCAGACAGGCTTTCAGGGAGCTAGGTTGGAAGCTCAGAGTTAGAACAAACAGAGTTGTAGTCTCTGGTTTGTTACCCGTGCCACGTGATAGAGAGTCGAGGAATAGGGAGAGAGAGCAGTTAAATGCGTGGCTACAGGGATGGTGCAGGAGGGAGGGATTCCGGTTTCTGGACAACTGGGGTCCTTTCTGGGGAAGGTGGGACCTCTATAAAAAGGATGGGCTACACCTGAACCTGAGGGGCACCAGTATCCTTGGGGGGAGGTTTGCTAGTGCTCTTTGGGAGGGTTTAAACTAACTCCGCGGGGGCATGGGAACCAGGACTGTAGCTTTAGGGTACAGGACCTTGAGTGTAGGGAGGTTAGGAATAATGCAGCGATCTCTAAGGAGGGTGCCTGTAACCAGAAGGGTGGATTGAAGTGTGTATACTTCAATGCCAGAAGTATAAGGAATTAGGTAGGTGAACTTGCAGCGTGGGTTGGTACCTGGGACGTCGATGTTGTGGCCATTACAGAGACGTGGGTAGAACAGGGACAAGAATGGCTGTTGCACGTTCCAGGGTTCAAATGTTTTAGTAGGATCAGACATGGGGGTAAAAAGGGGGAGGCGTGGCATTACTTGTCAAAGACAGTATCACAGCAGTGGAATGGACGATGGAAGAGGACTTGCCATCTGAGGTAGTTTGGGCTGAGGTTAGAAATAGGAAAGGTGAGGTCACCCTGTTAGGTGTTTTCTACAGGCCTCCTAATAGTCCTAGAGAAGTAGAGGATAATATTGCGAGGATGATTCAGGAAAAGAGTGAAGGTAGCAGGGTGGTTGTTATGGGGGACTTTAACTTCCCAGATATTGACTGGGAGAGCTTTAGCTCGAGTTCATTAGATGGGTCGGTGTTTGTCCAATGTGTGCAGGAGGGTTTACTGACACAATATGTCGACAGGCCAACAAAAGGGGAGGCTATATTGGATTTGGTTCTAGGTAATGAACCAGGCCAGGTGTTAGACTTGGAGGTAGGTGAGCACTTCGGGGACAGTGACCACAACTCGGTGACTTTTACTTTAGTGATGGAGAGGGATAATCGTGCGCCGCAGGGCAAGAGCTATAGCTGGGGGCAGGGAAATTATGATGCAGTGAGGCATGACTTAGGATGTGTGGATTGGAAAAACAGGCTTCAAGAGAAGAACACTAATGAGATGTGGGGATTGTTCAAGGAGCAGCTACTGCGTGTCCTCGATAGGTATGTACCAGTCAGGAATGGTGTAAAGGGCCTTGTGAGGCAGCCGTGGTTTAGTAAGGAATTAGAATCCCTTGTGAAAGGGAAGAAGGCGGCATATGTAAAGATGAGGCGTGAAGGTTCAGTAGGGGCAATTGAGAGTTATAAGGTAGCCAGGAAGGAGCTAAAGAGGGAGCTAAGAGAAGCGAGAAGGGGACATGAAAAGTCTTTAGCTGGTAGGATTAGGGAAAACCCAAAGGCTTTCTATAGGTATGTCAAGAATAAAAGGATGACTAGGGTAGGTATCGGTCCAGTCAAGGATAGTAGTGGGAAGTTGTGTGTGGAGGCGGAGGAGATTGGAGAGACATTAAATCAGTACTTTTCATCAGTATTCACTCAGGAACAGGACACTGTTGCTGAGGTGAATATGGAATCACAAATAATTAGAATGGATGCCCTGGAAATATGCAGGGAAGAGGTTTTGGGAATATTGGAAAGGATGAATATAGATAAGTCTCCTGGGCCTAATGGCATTTACCCAGGATCCTATGGGAAGCTAGGGAGGAGATAGCAGAGCCATTGGCCTGGATTTTTATGTCGTCATTGTCAACGGGAATAGTACCAGAGGACTGGAGGATAGCGAATGTGGTCCCATTGTTCAAGAAAGGGAGTAGGGATAGCCCTAGTAACTATAGGCCAGTGAGTCTGACTTCAGTGGTGGGCAAAGTCTTAGAGAGAATGGTAAGGGATAAGATTTATGAACATCTGGGTAGGAATAACGTGATCAGGGATAGCCAGCATGGTTTTGTGAAGGGCAGGTCGTGCCTCACAAACCTTATTGAGTTCTTTGAGAAGGTGACTAAGGAAGTGGATGAGGGTAAAGCAGTAGATATTGTGTATATGGATTTTAGTAAGGCGTTCGATAAGGTTCCCCATGGTAGGCTAATGCTAAAACTTCGGAGGTATGGCATTGAGGATACATTAGAGGTTTGGATTAGGAATTGGCTGGCTGGAAGGAGACAGAGGGTAGTAGTTGATGGATTATGTTCATCTTGGAGCGCAGTTACTAGCGGTGTACCACAAGGATCTGTTTTGGGACCATTGCTTTTTGTTATCTTTATAAATGATCTAGAGGAAGGACTTGAAAGCTGGGTAAGCAAGTTTGCGGATGACACAAAAGTCGGTGGAGTTGTGGATAGTGAGGAAGGAAGTGGTAGGTTACAGCGGGATATAGATAAGTTGCAGAGCTGGGCGGAAATGTGGCAAATGGAATTCAATGTAGCTAAGTGCGAAGTCGTTCACTTTGGTAGGAATAACAAGATGATGGATTACTGGGCTAATGGTAGGCTACTTGGTAGTGTGGATGAGCAGAGGGATCTTGGTGTCCATGTACACAGATCTCTGAAAGTTGCCACCCAGGTAAATAGTGCTGTGAGGAAGGCATATGGTGTACTGGGCTTTATTGGCAGAGGAATTGAGTTCCGGAGTCCTGAGGTCATGTTGCAGTTGTATAAGACTCTGGTGAGGCCTCATCTGGAGTAGTGTGTGCAGTTTTGGTCGCCATACTATAGGAAGGATGTGGAAGCTTTAGAACGAGTGCAGAGGAGGTTTACCAGGATGTTGCCTGGAATGGTAGGAAAATCTTATGAGGAAAGGCTGAGGCACTTGGGGCTGTTCTCATTGGAGAAGAGAAGGTTTAGGGGAGATAGAAGTGTATAAGATGATTAGGGGTTTAGATAGGGTAGATACTAAGAACCTTTTACCGCTAATGGAGTCAGGTGCTACTAGGGGACATAGCTTTAAATTAAGGGGTGGTAGGTATAGGACAGATGTTAGGGGTAGATTCTTCACACAGCGGGTTGTGAGTTCATGGAATGCCCTGCCCGTATCAGTGGTGAACTCTCCTTCTTTATGGTCATTTAAGCGGGCATTGGATAGGCATTTGGAAGTTATTGGGCTAGTATAGGTTAGGTAGGATTCGGTCGGCGCAACATCGAGGGCCGAAGGGCCTATACTGCGCTGTATCCTTCTATGTTCTATGTTCTATGTTCTATGGTGCCTGAGGATCGGAAACTTCGATGTTGCTGTGGTCTGGTGTATATGGGGTTGAAGCTGTCATGAAGGAGTTGAGTTACAGAGGTGGTCGATGATGAGGAGCTGTCTCACAACCCATAAACTCTCTTCAGGGTGTATCCTCTGTTTATTCCATTGTCTTCAATTATTCAAAATGGCACCATTTTGTGGTAACAAGTGAAAGCATTTCACTGTATTTTATAGTATTTATCCTTCAAAATCTGGTCATAAAATCAAAATCAAAAACTTTTACTCACTCTTTCCTCCCATTCTGTAACCATGTCCAAATATTTGCCACAATCCCAAAGGAATATGATTTTGCACACTCTGTTTGGTACTTCAGCAACAATCTTTCTGGAAATCCCCCTCGCAATCTCATCCTTGTGAATCACCTCTCCCTCAGCCTTCTCTGCTCCAAACTAAACAACCCGAGCTTATCCTGCTTCTCTCCATAGTTGATATGCTCCATCCCAGGGGGCATCACGGTGAATCTCCTCTCCACCCCTCCACTACAATCACATCCTTCCTGCAATATGGCTCCCAGAACTAAGCACAGTGTTCCAACATGGCCTAACCATAGATTTGTAAAGCTTTTACAATCTATACATCGGTGAATGAAGGCTCTGCCTACGGTTCCCTCTGCCTTATTAACTAACGTATTAACCTCAGTCAAAAAGTATATTGCTGGAAAAACACAGCAGATCAGCCAGCATCCGAGAAGCAGGAAAGTCGACTTTTTGAGAATATGCTTTTCATCAGGAATGTGGCCACCAAATCCTGATAAAAAAGCTTATGATCGAAACATCGACTCTCCTGCTCCTTGCATGCTGCTTGACCGACTGTGTTTTACAAGGACTACACTTCTTGATTTTGATCTCAAACATCTGCAGTCCTCATTTTTTTCCTAACCTATTACCATGTGCCGTCACACTCAGGGGTCTGTGGAGGAACACCCTCTCAGCTTCTTAGTGTGCTGCCATTCATTGTATACCCCCATGTTTGGTTCCTTCTTCCAAAGTGCATTACCACATGTTTATCAGGGTTTCATTCCATCTGATTATCTGACTATTCCATCTATATCTTCCAGTAACATAAGGCCTTCCTCCCCAATGCCAACCACCCGGCCAAAATTTGTGTCAAATACAAACTTAATTAGCACACTCCCTCACACACACACCCCACCCCAGCTAACACATTCACATTTATGAATACCACAAATAGTAAGATACACTACACTGATCCCTGTGGTACATAGGGGACACTGGTCTCCAGTCACACAAACAGTCTTCCTCCACTACCCTCTGTCTCCTGCGAATAAGATAATTTTTGATGTAACTCACTAAGTTATCCTTGATATCATGACTTCTATTTTATCAGTTTCACATATGGGGCTCTGTCAAAGGTCTTGCTGAAAAACCACAAGAACAACTTGCTAGAAAACAGACAATAACACTCACTTGGTATGAATTCCCTCCTATGACGTCATGCTGACTCCCCCGGGTCAAACCTTGCCTCTGCAAATAGAGATAAATTTTCTCCTTTCTTATTTTCTCCAGCACTTGCCATAACACGGATCTAAAACTGACTGGTTAACAGTCAGTCTATTTTCACCATCATTCCTGTAAAGTGGGATCATATTCGTTGTTTTTCAATCATCTGGCAACTCCAACTTCCCTGTGGCCAGATTCGACTTAAAATTTTAGTCAGCGCCTTTTCTCCTTTGTCTCTAACAGCAACCTGTAATGCAACTTATCCAGACCTGGCAATCAGTCCAATTTTACACCAGACAAAGCCTCCAATCCCTGCTCCCATCTTATATCAGTCTGTTCAAGAGCTTCCCAATCTATCTTCATGAATTCTGTCCCTGCATCCTCCTTCTCCAAGTAAAACAGATATGGAGCTTTCATGTAACAATCGATCAATGTTCTCCAGCTTTACACAAAGAGTGCTCCCTTGGTCGCTAATCGGCCCTAGTTGTGTCCTGGTTATTCTGTTCCGATTGATATACATGGAAAACATCTTGGGATTCTTCATAACCTTGCCTGGCAACCCTTCTCCATGCCCCTGTGTCAGTCCGTCTCTCTGTGTGAGCTTTCTAAGCTTCACTGCAATCTCATTTCATTTTTGGCAATCACCGGAGAACACAAACTGAATTTCTCCATCAGTTAATCTTGCCTCTAATAAAATAGACATGAAATTAACTGTTTAGTTTCTGTGTAATTTCCAATTCTCTGCAAGAAATTATCTTGTGTGGATATTCCCCAATCCACACGTGGCTTGACCTTCACCTTCCCATCAAGTATAGAGATAAGCGTTTGGACATCCTAATGTATCTTTTTAGTTTGCATTCTTTTTTTATTATTTCATTATCAGTTCATTGGTCCTCAAATGTCTCTGAATCCATGGCTTACAACAATATCTGACAATTTCCGGAGCTGCTTCCTTTGATCTAATGCAATCTTTAACTTCTTTCGTTAACTACTGCTAAGTCACCTTACCCCTTTGCTGTTTGAACTGTGGTGGACATGTGTATATTGTACATTTTAAGGGGTTTATTTAAACAACAACCATTGCCTGTCTTCCAGTAAATCTTTTTCATGTACTTCTCCAATTCACTGAATCTAATTTTAGCCTCATACTTTGGTGAATTGCATGACTCAGGTTTATAACCACAGTTTCAAAAATAACTGGTTTGCTTTCAGATGTCATATATAATTCAATATATTAGAACTACTATTCCTGAAACCTCCTTTTCAGCAGGGTTTTCAGTTAGCTCTTCTGATCACATAATATCATTTTCAAATCAGCCTCACTCTACCTCAGTACTCAACATACTGTTAAAGGAAACCATCTCAAATACGCCAATGAAATCAATTTTTCCAGCATTATTATTCACGTGGGTTACCACAGTTTAGATGTAGCTTGAAACTGTTCATTATTACTGCGGTACCCACAAACCTGGATATCTAATTTCCTGTTTTATATCATACCCAACATTTGTATTGCAATTTTCACTTTGACATATAACTTCCATCAATCTTTTCTTCTCCTTGCTGTTCCTAAGCATCACCTTACTAGATTCTGTGGAATCTGAGTGATGTGGCCTCTCGAGAGATTAATGGTAGATTCAGATGATATATTTGTTGAAGCCTATTTGGACGTTGAGATAATCTCGTCACGTTATTCATTCTTCTCAATTGTTATTATGACATTTTCACCAGATCCCCCGTTATGCTGGTGGAGTAGAGAGGGACAATGATCTTTCAACAATGCTATGCCTTCCCCCAGACAGGTGAGACTGCTCTAACCTGGGTGGAAACTTTACAGCAGGTTGGTAAAGTGTTGCAGATACTGTACAGGATCTTAATCAGATCACATCTGGAGTAGTGTGTACAGATTTAGCCTCCTCACTGAAGAAAGGATATTGTTATATTGGAAGCAGATCAGAGATGCTTCCTTCAACTGATTCCTGCAATGAAGTGGTTAACACACAATGAAAGGATTATCAGGATGATCCAATATGCATTAGAGTTTACAAGAATGAAAGATGACCTTATTTTTACATGGAATACTGAAAAGAGTCCACAACAGAAGCCAATTACACAGCCAATTCCACTTATTCAGCCTGTAACACAGGAACAGCAGAATGATATTCAGGCCTTCGACGCTTTTACACCAGAACAGGACGAGGTTATTCAGCCCCTGGAGCCTGATATACAGTTACAGGAGAGGGCTAATCAGCCCCTCGAGTCTATAACACTGCACGCAGAGTAAGCCATGAGGCACCAGCATCCTGTTATGCAGCAACAGAATCAGTCCATTCAGCCTCCTCAAGTCCCTAACACAGGAACTGGAAGAGATTGGT
Source organism: Hemiscyllium ocellatum (assembly GCF_020745735.1). Taxonomy (NCBI): domain Eukaryota; kingdom Metazoa; phylum Chordata; class Chondrichthyes; order Orectolobiformes; family Hemiscylliidae; genus Hemiscyllium; species Hemiscyllium ocellatum. The sequence goes on along the minus strand of NW_026868059.1, from coordinate 901,209 downwards.
CCACTAGAATAACAGGAGGCCATTCAGCACGAGAGATAAAGAAGGAGATACAATTATTTGAGACTTGTTATGGAAAGGTGGAGGCAATTCACCCATGTGTCTGTTGTATCTGAACAGGAGGAGACAAATCACTCCTTCGATCCCATTTCAGGAATGCAGGAGGTGATTGTTCAGTATCTCGAGCCTGTTGTGAAGGAATATGAGGAAACCCATTCAGCCCCTCACAATGTTGTAAGCAACAGGAAGATTTCCCAATCCCTCAGACTTCTGGCGTATTATCAGGAGGAGGAGAAGCAGATTTTGAATCTGTAAATCAGAACATTCCTGCCATCGAGTCGATAATGTAGGAACACCATGGGAATATTCAGCCCATTGAGTGTATCAACAAGGAACTGAGTGAAGCCATTCAGACACTCATGCCTATTACACAGCAATTGGAGCAGATCTTTTAAAGCGTTGTGCCTGTTTACAAGAACATGAGAAAGGAACGTAGAGGTTACAAAAAGTTAGGAATTAAGATAATCAGCTTCACTTGTCACTAAAAGGCTGTGAGCAAACTGTTGGGAATTATGGAAAATTGTGAGAATCCATTATTAATTAATTAACAACAGGGGATTTACAAAGTAAAACCTGAATGCATCAGAATCAGCATGTTTTTTTTAAGAATTTGTTGGCTCGAATTTTTAAAGATGTGATAAGCAAAGTAGACAATAGGAATCCTGGAAAAGTAAAGTACTTGGACTTTGAAAAGGCATTGATTAAACACTGCGCAAAATATTAAGCTGTAAAATAAGAGGACATGGGTTTGGGAGAAGGTTATTCACCTGGATAGAGGGCTGGTGAGCCAATAAAATGCAGAGAGAGGTGGAATAGTTGTTTCGTTAGTGTTTGGCAACTTTTGGAGTTCCATAGAGCTCAGACCACATGACCCGACAATTTACCATCCATTTTATTACTTGGATGAGAGGAGAGAAAACACGACAGCCACGTTTTCAGTTGATACTAAAACAAATGGAAAAGTAGGTTGATGTAATGAAGATGTAGAAAAAACTACAAATGGACATGAAAAGTTTCGATGAATGTGCCAACATCTGGCAGCTAAAATGTAACATGGATAATATGGGATTAAACATTTTGATCAGAGGAATTCAACATGTTATGGAAATGGAGAGAAACGTCAGAGTGCTTTCGTGCAGAGGCATGTGGGTGTCCATGTCCGGACCACAGAAAAATCACATGCAGGTAAAACAGGGAGTTGGAAAGGCAAGTGCAATTTCAGCATTTTCTTGTAAAGGAATAGGGTATAAAAGGAGGGAAGAAATACTGCAACTCTGCAAGGTATTAGTGAGACGGTAACTGACGTCCTGTGTTCAGGTTTGTTGTCCTGACTGCAGGATGGATATTGTTACAACGAAGGCAGTTCAGAACAAGTACATTAGATTGATTCCAGAGATGAATTTGTCATTTGAAGCAAGTTTGAGCAGTTCAGGCCAATGCACTCTAGGATTAGAAGAATGAAAGGAGACCTCATTGAGGCCTGGAGGATGTTAAAGGTGATTGACAATGTCGGTATTGAGGGGAAATTTCCTCACGTGTGGCAAACTAGAACAATAGATCATAGTTTTAGGATTAGGCTGAGCATATTTTAAACGGGGTGAAGAGAAATTACTTCTCTCAATGGGTTGTGAATCTGTGTAATTTATTGCCCTAGTGTGCAGGGGATGCTGGGACATTGAGTAAATGAATGGATATGGTGAGCAGGCAGGGAAATGGAACTGAACCGGCGATGACAACAGCCATGATTGTATTTAATGGCGGAACAGGCTTCAGGGGTTGAATTGTTCCTCGTTCTTATTCAACCCTTCTACTGTGCTCCAAAGGAACGGGGAAGGACTGGTTTTCTATCAGGAAGCAGGCACTATGGATAAATCAGTCTTAATCAGTTTGATAGAACGTAACCAGTGGTGTCACACAGGGACAACTGCTGCGTCCTCAACTCTTTACAATCGATGACAATGATCAGGACGATAGAACAGATATACTACTACTAAGTTTGGTGATGACACTAAGGTAAGCAAGACATTAAGTTATCAACAGAATGTGGAGAAAGTCTTCAAATTGATATGTACAGGTAAAGTAAATGATTAATACTTTATCAAGTGGAATATAACGGAATGTATAACCTGCCAGCATTTTCAGGAAGAATCAAAGGCAGTATGTTACTGAAATGGAGAGGGATTACACGGCATAGTCATACAGTGTGTTCTTGGGGATTCACTCTAACCCATTCAGATATGGGACGTGTGACTCCATCTCCCTGATGGTCTGTTCCCTGACATTTCCAGTGGTCCTATAGCTCTCAGTACACACAGGATATTTCGATGTGGTTGGTTGGCAGTGGGAAATGGTGAAGAAGTGGGTGTTTTGAGCCGTGTATCAAGGTGGCAGCCTTCAGCCAAGAGGCTATCCTTTCTTTCCGAATGAAGACCAATGACGATTGGAATGGCTGACTGCTTCTGAATGAAGAGGTGGTGGCTACTGCCAGGACATTTGGTATTCACCAACATGATGTACTATGCATGGGCGCACTGTAACATTAATGGGGTGCGTTCCTTCAGTTCCTGTAGCTCTCTTCATTAACATGGGGAGCCCACAGAGTCATGTACATCATTGGGAATCCTGCTATACGGAGATTACATGGATAAACGCTGCATTTCTCTGCTGAGAGAGAAAACCATCAGCTCATCCGCCACATATATCCTACTTTTCCGAATGTTGATATTAATGGCAACATGCTGGAAAATGATTGATATGTCACCTAGTCCTATCTGGACAGTTCCAGAACATAGAAGCTGAATGAAACAGTGACTCTAACAGCCACTGGCAGCATCGCTCTTCCCCGGTGTGAAGCTGCAGCTTGTGTTGAAGGAGGTGACACCGCTTTGTGACCAGCTCCTTGTTCAGTCAGGGAACCCTCACAATCTGCTCCTGGGTTAAGTGTAGCTTGGGAAGATGTTCCTGGAAAACTCGGGGTGGACACCGCAGATCCCTTTCCCCACATACATACACTGTGTGGTTTAAGAGCTTCCCCTCTCTGCAGTCTCTGCTCCATTTGTTGTTCATGTTACACACCCAGATGCTGTAACTACATTCCCCATGCTCCATCCAGAATTGGGTCACCATATCCTCAGGTCTCCCTGAATCGGAGGCAGATCACAGCACAATCTCCAGCAAATGATCCCCAGCCCTTCCACTAACTTTTCAATAGCAGTGGACAGTTGAAGCCCCTCTGCTACAAGTGTTATAGACCAGACCAGACCCTGTCAAAATATTTTAGGCAGGCAGCCTCGACCTTAACGTTTTCTTATTTTAAATGTAGATGTGAACTGCATGTTCCAGATGTGTTATGACTGGTCAGCCCACTCAACGTTATGCAAAATGCAATCCATTCAAAAGCATTAGTTAAAACACAATCAAAGAGAAGAACAATTTGTGATAGCTTCTCTAAAGGAACACCTATGCAAACAACAGATACGGTGCCAGCTACTAATTAACTGAGCGAATACAGGAATATTCCATAAACACACCCCCTGGCAAAAAAGGTAAATTCAGACACAAAATCTTTTGTGCAGTTCTCCAATCCAGGAGGAAGCAACTTTAAAAGAGTTTTCAGAGAGAATAGCAGCAAGGTATGATGTATTGAAACTTCCAACCCTTGTGGGACCCCAAGCAGCTTCTGAATGCTGCAGCTTAAATCAAAACGAGATATCTGGTCTGTGAGAGCTGGCCGCTGCCCTTTCATTGTTCCCACCTTTTAATAAAACCTAAATGCCTTTTCAGTTATGTACTTAAGCTGTTTTCAGGCAGCAATTCGGAATCTCCTCCTTTAAGACCTATTTTCGTAAAAAAAAAGAGAAAATAACCTTTTTTAAAATGACAGTATCGTCACAACTCCCCGTTTGAAAAAAAACATCAATATAAAAAGATAGCCTCATTTTAAACCCTCTGTTCTTGCTGTTTCAGTAGGTTACAATACATATATATTTCATTGACATTAAGCATGCAAACATTCAAAACTCCGTTCTATTTCAGTCAGTTTACTTCTACTACAGAATGCCTCTGTTTTTCTTCATCCAAGTCTCGACAACTTGTCAGCATGTATGCTTTCTCGTCCTGTCACTTGTATAAATTCCAATTTGAATGGCAAAAATGATAAATCTATCAGAACAGACTGGGAGTTTCCTCCCTAAAGACTTCTCTAAAAACGTTCAGGCGTTGTGATATATATATATATATATATATATGTCTGAGATACGTTATGGGCAATGTAAATCCTTAAAAGTTGTAACGCCAACACCAAGCTCAAGGCGTCCATCCCAATTGTTAAATATTTCTGTTGCTGGTTCCATCAGACACTGCAACCACACGTTACATCATTGAGCACTTCTCATCTCTCCAATTGTCCTCTGAATGAAATATCTCCTCATGCCTCAGCTTAAATGATTTACATGCTTCTGTACCTCTTAATGCTGTGATTCCTTTACCTGCTACTCCTGGTGTATGCCAATAACCCTTACACATAGGTATATATTTTAAGAACTTGCACATTCTTCTCAAGCCTTCCCAGATGCCAAACATTGATTTATACACCAACTGATAATCATTAACCTTTTCAGATTCTAATCATGACATTTCAACTCTCTATTCTTCCACACGAGTTCTCAAGACTGCAGGAAGTGAGTTTTTGAACTCGTCCAAAGTAAGAATCTCTCTCGCAGTTTAATAATACCCTGACTCACCTTTCAAAATTACTTTGTTTAATCCTTTCAACTCAATTACGTTTAACCAGGGACGTAATTATAGATTCTAAAACACTGTCAGTAGGCTTCTGGCACAAGCTCATGTACACTTCAGATGGCTTACTTCACCTCCTCATACTGACCAGATACCTCCTCCGATGGGGATGCAAGTACCTCACTCCTTATATCAACCAGCTTTGTTTGGATCAACTAAATCCACATGGTCTCTGGTCAGTGCATCCATTTAGCCACTTTCTCAAATGAAATTGAAAAGACTTCTACATCCTTCCCATCAAATGTAGACAATGCCTGGACGTATTTAAACAGATCCCCGTCAGGACTTTGGCTACCATAGAGTTGCACATCCTCACTATCTTCCTCATCCAGCCTACCGCCTCCCTTCATCTCAACCCTGCATGGTCGACTTTCCTCTCAAATTGCGAACATTTGAAGTTGAAACTCTCTTGCTTTTTGCTTTTTTTCTTTCTTGTTTCTTCCTCTGCTTTTCTTTTAATTCTACTTTTAATCATATTTCAAACTGCCTCAATTTCTTTTTGTGTTCAAGCTGCCTCATCTGCAACTGAATTCTAGCCATTTCCCAAGATTCTCATGTGTTTCCAACAAAATTTAAATGCCAAGCTACAGCTGTAATTATCTCTTCTTTTCTCACAGACAAACACAAACCCAACTCCAGCTTGTATGCTAATTCTAAAAGCTTTGCCGTTTGTGAAATCTCAAACTTCACTTCTACTACACCCAGAGAAGTCTTTGAGACAGAAATAGCCATTGCTACACAAAGCACTGTACAAACTAACCGAATTCAACACCCACCCCAAAAGACGCTGCCTTTGAGCCCAAAAATCTCCCTGTGCATATTCTTCCCGTCCCCGCATTGGTTTTCTCCAGGTGTGCCATTTTCTTCCCACAGCCTAAAGAAATGCAGGTTCGGTGAAATTGCCATGTTAAATTGCCGGTACTGTTCAACGATGTGTAGGTTAGTTGCACTTGTCAGGGGTAAATATAGAATAATGGAGAGGGGAATGCCTCTCGGTAATTTACTTTTCGGAGGGTTGGTGTTGAGTTGATGGGCCAAATGACCTGCTTCCACACTGTAGGGATTCTAATCCTGAAGCCAATTTGGGATTATCGATTTCGAACCGGACAAGTGTCCCCAGTTTGCTGTGGAACAGAGCAGGCTGACTTAAAATACTTTAAGATGGTAGCCTGGACGCCATCCCAGTCTTAGGTTAGATTCCCAACTGTATGGAAACAGACCGTACGGCCCAACAAGTCCACACTGACCCATGGAAGATCAAACCACCCAACCCCACTCCTCGACACCATATTTACCACTGACTAATGCACCTAACACTATGGACAATTTCTCATGGCCAATTCACCTGACCTGCACATCTTTGGATTGTGGGAGGAAACCAGAGCACCCAGAGGAAACCCATGCAGACCCAGCTAGAATGTGCAAACTCCACACAGTCATACCTGAGAATTGAATCTGCGTCCCTGGTGCTGTGAGTCCGCAGGGCTAACCACTGAGATACTGTGCCGTCCCACTACCTTACAGTAAATGCAGTTGTCAAATGGGTGTTCCAGATGTGATGCAGCTGGTCAAACCACGTAACTTTACGCAAAACACAATTTAGTTAAACTCTCTGAGAAAAATGCTTACAAAAAGAAGAGAAGTTTATAATGCCTTTACTGGGAATTTTAACAGAATAATAGATACAGTACGTCTACTAAAGAACTGTTCCAATGTTCTAACATCCCATAAACTCATCCCTTGGCAAAAAGGCACAAGCAAGGTCAATCAGTCTTGCACGCAGTTCTCCAATCCAGGAGGACACAGCATAGACAAGTTTTAGAGAGAAAAGCAGTGAGGGATCATTTACTGAAGTATCCAACCTATCTCCGACTGCAAGCACCTGGTGACTGTTATAGCTCAGAAAAACTGGAAAGCCTGGTCTGTGAGAGCTGGCCATTGTTATCATTATTAATGTAAAAAAAAAGACAAGCCTCCTAAGTTATTTACTTCAGCTTTTTGCAGTCGACAGTACGGAATTTAAGATCTCTCTTCAAAGAAAATGAGACAATAACCTTTTTAAAAAAGTGACAGCATTGTCAAGATGTTCGATACCTGGCCCTTTACAATAATGCTCAAGGGGATTCTTCATGTTTCTAGCCACACGATCAATTCAGAGGGACAAACACAGACGTCAGATGTTCAGTAGACAGACACAGATCATCTTTCAAAGACGTGAGCCAAAGCAGCTGAAACCTATCCAACATGGAGCACCACACAGTACACACTGGGAAGTGAACGACATCCCGATACACACCCCAACCCCGGAACATGGAACACCATACGGGACACACCGAGAAGTGAACAGCAGCCACTCACACATCCCCACCCCCGACAAGGAACACACCGGGAAGTGATCAACAACCCGACAGACACCCCGACTCCTGAACATGGAACACTACATGGGACATATCGGGAAGTGAACAACAGCCCGACTCACATTCCCAGTCCATGGAACATCACATGGGACACACCGGGAAGTGAAGAACAACCCGAAACACAAACCCCCGTCCATGGAGCATCACATAGAACACATCGGGAAGTGAACAACAGTCCAGCGCACAGAACTCTGTCCATGGAGCATCACATAGAGCACATCAGGAAGTGAACAACAGTCAGACCTGTACATGGAACACCACATGGGGCACACGGGAAGTGAACAACAGCCCTACACACACACCCTTGTCTATGGAACACCACATGGGACAAACTGGGAAGTGGACAAAAGCACAAGACACACGATATCACTGTTTTGGAACTTCACAACGTCAGCACTCTAGATACTAGAGAGCCAAAAACCAAGGCCAGGAAAAGGTACAGAGGGACAGAACGAATCACATTAAAGACAGAAACAGATAGTTAATTAACTGTGAGCATGTTGAGGAAATAAAGAGAAAAAGACTGGGTAATGTGACTAACTGGAGGATTGACTCTGAGAGAGCAAAATTACAACAATGAGAATATTGAAAAAAGGTATTTTCAGATCAGCTGAAATGGTTTGTTTAATCAAATTCTAAATTGCCTTCACAGAACACTTCACGCAACATAAACTGGGAGAAAATGACAGACTAACACGGACAGGTGTGTAGACCATGCTAGTGCCCAGTAAACTGGATTATCTGCCCTGCATGGGGAATATTGGAAACTTTTACTATCATATGAGAACGATACACATATCAAATACACAGAGCAGGAAAAGATTTCTATCTCCATTAGACCAGTATACGATGTGAGTGTGCACATGTGTATGCGGGCGGTGGGGGGCGCGCATTTGGAGTGGTTAAAGGTGAAAATCATTGCATGAGAGAAAATACACTGAAAGCAAACCAGATTAAATATGAACAACTGTCAGGGATTTGGATAATCGACAGAAAAACTGAGGGATGTTTCATGGACAGATGAGTTTAAGTGTTTGAGAATATTAAAAGAAAGATATTTACAGACACTATAGCGATATAGATCAGCTTGTTCAGGAACGTCAGTTGGATGGGATTTTTGTCTGAGTCCGAATCAGATTTGTTTCTGCAGGTTTCAAACCGAAAGTGTCAGCAGCAGTTTGTTGTCATCATTAAGTCTGTATTTCACGGCTCAAGGTTCAAACAGCAGATGAGTTTCGTCAGTGAAGTACATTCTGGAGAAGTGAGTAATTAAAATTAATAATGGTCAGGGCATGGTGTCAGGAATCAGCTCATGGCCAAAAGGATCACCAAAGTTTTGAGTCGTCTTTGTCAAAAACCACCTGCAAGTTCCCCTCCAAGACACTCACCACTCTGACTTGGAAATATACCGGTGAGCCTTCACAGTCGTTGGGTCGGAATCCTGGAATTCCTTCCCTAAGGGCATTATGGGTCAACCCACAGCAAGTGGATTGCAGCGATTCAAGAAGGCAGCTCACCACCACCTGCTCAAGGGCAAATAGGAATGGGCTGTCAATGTTGGCCAGCCAGGGATCCCCAAGTCCAAGAATTGAATTAAAAAAAGATATTGGCCAGGTATGGGATGGATTCCCTGGAGGGAAATGGAGTTTGTAAACATAATAGAGGGGAATGACCTCCACGATCCCAATATATAAATATCAAGGATAGTGAGACAATGGTTCACATCTGAAACTGAGTAGGTCAACACAGAGACCCATGGGTAACACTGCCAGAAGCAAGGAGAGAGAAAGTAATTGAACAAGTTCCCTGATGCAGTTATTAGTGGTCTGTGGAGTCAATATCTGGATTCAGAGTCTCAACATGAACAATAATAGTCACAAGAAATGAAGACTATATGAAAGAACATTAACGCAGTCATAACTGGTTTCGAGAAAAAGAACTTAATTGGACGGTGAGACTTACCAGGGACACCAACGATAGACAGGAAAGGATAATAAAAATATTGAATAATGCGAAGAGCAAAATAGATCCGCAATGATAATGGCAGCCAATCATAATATAGTGAAAGGGATGAAATAAGATCGGATAAACCCCTGTCCATTGTTGGAACATTCCAGACTAATGTTCTCAGGATATGATCTCTCCTCCCCTTGTCCATCTAGATCTCGTTATCCCTGTTAGTGCTGTCGATGATGCTCCCGCTCATACTATGGGAAAACATATTGAACGATTCCCATTTATCATTAAAAGATGGAAACTCTCCACTGAGATAATTAGAGTCTATGGAGACGAACATTAATCACAGTCACCGAACAAACAGGTTCAGTTAACCACTTCCTTACATAACATTTCATATCGTAATAAAAGAGAATATTTACTCAGTCTCAATGGAATGGATGAGGGTTACTGACGGACGGACTATAAATATTCCTTCTTTTCACATTTTTCCTTGTACGTGGGAGTATTGCCAGAGCACTGCGGGGCTGTATATGTCCCACTCTGTTTATAAAGGAGACAGTGATAAAATAACAGAGCAGCTGCATAAGATGTCTGCTGGGGAAATTTCTGGATACGTTAACGCAAGGGAGAAAGTGAGGATTGCAGATGCTAGAGGTCAGAGTCGAGAAAGTGGTGCTGGAAAAGCACAGCAGGTCAGGCAGCATCAGAGGAGCATTGACATTTCTTGTGTAAGCCCTTCATCAGGAATGAGGCTTGTGGCCCAAGCGAAAGGAGAGATAATTGAGAAAGTGATGGGGTTGGGGAAGGTAGCTGATAATTTGATAGGCAGATGAAGGAAGGGTTGGAGATGATATGTTGGAGAGGAGGGTGGGGCAGATAGATGGGAAGGAAGTTGGACAGGTAGGATGCGGCGGTGCTGAGTTGGAAGGTTGAAACTGGGATAAGTTAGAGGGAGGGTAAATGAGAAAACTGGTGAATCCACATTGATCCTATGTGGTTGCAGGGTCCCAAGGCAAAAGTTAAGTCTTTCTTCCTCCAGGCGTCGGGTAGTTAAGATTTGGTGGTGGAGAAGGCCCAGGACCTGCATGTCCATGGCGGAGTGGGAGGGGGAGTTAAAGTGTTCAGCCATGGGGTGGTGGGGTTGGTTGGTGCGGGTGTCCCAGAGGATGTTCTCTGAAGTGTTCCACACATTGGCGTTCGGTCTCCCCAGTATCGAGGAGACATCAGGAGCAAAGGGTAGTGTAGGCAACGTGTGTGGAAGTGCAGGTAAAACTCCGAAGGATGTGGAAGGATTCTATGGGATCTCGGACAGAGGTGAGGGGGAGGTGAGGGTGCAGCTTTTCTAATTCTTGCGGTGGCTGGGGAAGGTGCCAGGAGTGGAGGGTGGGTTGTTGGGTGGCGTGAACCCGACAAAGGAGTCACGCCAGGAATGTTCTTTATGGAATGCAGATCGGGGTGGGAAGGGAAATATATCCATGGTGGTGGGGGCCTATTTGTGTGTGGCGCAAATGTGGGAGGATAATGCATTGTATCGAGAATTTTGGCGGGATGTTCTTTACCTGTTGAGTTTGGAGGGGTGATTGTTGAAGGCAGAGGCATGGGAAGTGGATGAGATGCTCTGGATGGCACAATTGACCATGTGAGAAGGGAAATTACTGTCTTTGAAGAAGGAGGCCATCTGGGATTTACACTGGGTTAAGAGCGTGGTCCTGAAAAGCAGAACGTGTCAGGCAGCTTCCGAGGAGCAGGAAAATTCGACGTTTTGGGCAAAAGTCCTTAATCAGGAACAGCGCGTTTGCACGAAACATTGATTCTCTTACTCCTCGGATGCTGCCTGACTTGATGTGCTTTTCAAGCATCACACTCTCGACTGTAATCTCCCGCATCTGCGATATTCACTTTCGCCTACACGCTATGTTAAGCCAGTTCTGTAATACTACCTTTAATTTTGTTCTCACTGCTGTAGGAAATATGTTGTTAAACTAGAAAGCGTGCCAAAAAGATTTTCAAGTATATTGACAGTGTTGGGTGGGGCGGTGGTGGCTAGTGATGTTGAGCTACACGGAGAGTAGTAAATGAGAAAATGGGCTGGGACTATATATCCCTGGAGTTTGTTTCTGAAGAGTGACCTTATTGAGGTTTATCGTGGTTAATCCTGATGCTCGAGGGTGAGCTATGCCAAAGGCCAAGGAAATAGTCAGCACAATTATTCACATTAAAACTAGACAATTACTCATCGACAACATGTTGCCAAACGATAGAGGTAGACTGAAGAATTGGACTGGCCGGAGGAGTCAGAATTTGGACGGTCCAATCACATGAATGAGAATAAAAGTAAAGGCATTGCCATATCACCTGAAAGGATTACTTATATCACATTCTCAATCCACCTCAGCGAACCAGACCAGCCACCATACACCGAGAGGAGATATTTGTTCGGCTTGGAGCACTGCGCAGTCCAGGCTAGTGTACTGCTGAACAGCACCCTGCAATCAGTCCAGAGCGGAACTCTGGGCACACTGTAGCAGTGCAATGATCTATAAACCCAGATGACATATGTGTTCAGCAGGAAGCACTGTGCAGACCGGGTTGGTGCACAGTGCAATGCAACCACAATTTACTCAGAGTAGGCAGACCACAGCAGTGCATTGATTTATAAACCAAGATGAGAAATGCGACCAGGCTGTGGAACTGTGTCCATCATCTCAGTGCATTGCTCAGTAGGACTGTGTTAGATCACTGCCCCAGTGTGGGGAAACTTGCAGCTCATGCTGGAAGTAACAGTATGTACAGCTCCAATCCATTTACAGCTCCATATATTCATTGTATCTTGACACAGGGGTGCGGTGGGTGTGAACATCACAACCAGAGAGAAATGGCGGGGAATCAGTTTAAGAATCAACAAGTGGGAGGGGTATGGGTAATATACAGAGAGAGCGAGATTGAGAGACAATGTCGGGAAGGATGTGTTCCCAGGATCCAGAATTCTGAAATGAAGACATTTCAACGGTCCTGCAACATGAGCCAGAGTTTCCAGGAATGGTGAGTGAATGGGATATTGGTGTGAGTTCAGATGATGAAGAGTATTGGATGAGCATTTGTTTGACAGCTTTGTAACTGTGAGTAGGGTCAGCAGAATCTTCGACACATTGGGCTGCATCTAACAATAATTTATCACAGTGACATTTTCACTGAGTATGACTGAAGGATTTTCTGTATTAGACTGAGCTAGTTTCCTGTTGATATCTCCACGAACTCACCTCATTAACTACCTATCCCACCCCATGGCATCCCTCTCATTCAATGCCAGCTCGATTTTCCTTCATGGTTGGAGGTACTCATGAACGTCCACATAACGTTAGATATTCCGTGATCCCTGGCCATCTTCAAAAGGCCAAAGGGCACACGTTTCTGCTTTCTCCGGTTGGAGCTGCCCTGCACAGTTTACCCTGTGCATGGCAGATAACGGTTTGTCAACAGAGTCACGGAAGTCCTGGTGAATGGGCTAGTACAGAGGAGTACCATTCTCTTCCCATGTGGGCCACACTACCAGACGCATCGAGCTTGGTCTGAACTCACCACCCAATTCAGTACAGTTTCTGCGGTCTGAAGAAAGGTCCAGCAATACAGGACAACAACCTTCCCGATTCTGTCAGGACAAGGGTCACCGTATTCTCTCTGCTTCCTCATACTCACTGCATATCTGTTATAACACCGACCCCTGAACAAGGTTCATGCTCTACCACTCTCACTCCTGCCAGCAGTCTCCCTTTCTCTCTCTCTCCCTCCACTTTACCCCCCACCCCCCACACCAATAAAGCTGCATAGATAAAACAGTGTGGACTGACTCCCTCCGGACACCTCACCATGTCCCTCACCTATACCAGCACGAACAGCAGGGCCACCCACTCCCACCCTTCTCCCTCCCTTTCTCACATTCCAGGAGAAACAGCCTGAAATAGGACAGTATGGGCCAAGTCGGGTGTGGCTTATGTGTAGTGCCTGAGATACATTCCATCACCCCCACACGACACGTGGGGAGGACTCTGATAGGAGCATCAGAGGACCAAGACGCCTCGTGTGGAGATTCTGAAACATCCACGTCCCACCAAACAAGTAAGGAGCGATGCTCAGTGAAGGGCATTTCTCACTTAAAACCCACTGGCAGTTCTGTTCACCCCGACACAACATAAAATCCATGGCCATCTCCCTTTTAGGTTGAGCTGGTAAAAATGAATCCCCAAGGTCTCGGTGGGCAGAAGCGTGGGCTCACAACACATCATCACTACCACCTCCCAGGAAGGGAGCACAGAGGCTTCCTCCTCCACCTCCTCCTGTAAACAGCTCAGATACTGAAACCAATCATCTAATATTTTCTGCTCTCCCCACTTGTCCTGACATCTTCAATAATCTGTGCTCATATACACGCAGTGCCCTCTGCTCCAACACCCCTTTATAGTGGTACAGAATGTATTGTATTAATTTCAGAATTATTCCTACCAAGTGCATCACCTCACACTGCACCTCACATTGACTCTGATCTCCCACAAACCTCAAACTTACACCAATGTGTCACTGTTCTGCTGGAGTTCCACGCTGATCTCCACGAACTTTATAATTCATCTAGGTTTGGTATCTATCTGCAAACATTGAAATTGTCCTACAGTCACACTCCACACAGAAATATTGACTCACTCACTATTGTGAACATGTACAATACTAACACACTCCCTGAAGACAGACCTAAATACTGACAAACACCAGACAGAATAATTGAAATATTGACAAGGCTACCATGGAGCAAGAGAACTACTGACAGGCACTCCATGTCTCTATGTGTTTCTGTGTATTAGTGAGTGTCTCTATGACTCGGCATTAGTGTGAATCTATCTGTGTACATCAGTGTTAGGCAAGTCTGCAGTGTCTATGGTGCTTACAATGATGTAGTATCCCCCAGATACGAGTCCCGATGAATGGTCCTTTCACTTTTGTCCACAGATGCTGTCAGACTGGCTGAGCTTTCTGTTGCTGTCAGTCTCTGCTGGCCTCCCCATACAACTGTACAGGTGGGAGTGGAGGGTGAAAATCATCAGAGATTCAGTTTGGGAGGGACAGAGGGAGAGTAGCAGCTCACAGCACCATCCAAACACAGGCAGACACACACACAGAAACACACACACATAGATATACAGAAACACACCGACACACAGACACACACGCACGCACACAAATAGACATGCACACACAGACACACACACACAGCGTCAAAAACAGATACATGCACACACTCACAGAAACAAAAACACACGCAGACACACATACAGCTGCACACAGACATACACACACACACTCACAGAAACCCCCCCACACACAGACACAACCACACAACACACACACACAGATGCAGAATGACACAGACGCACAAGCCGATACACAGAAACATACATACGCCGACTGACATACATGCGCACACTCGTGTCCCTGAGCCCTACATTCTGATGTTCCATTCAGCCCTTTGGACCTGCTACACAGGGGTAGATCGAGACCACTCCGATGGTTAGGTGTAGTTTCAGAAATGTACTTGGAAAATTCTGGCTGGTTCAGAAAGTGAACCGCCACCCCCAATCCATCTTTCCAGGCTTCCCTTCCTTTGGTCAGAAAAGAACTGGAGCCGAAAAATCTGAAGTTACAAGGGGGCAGATGATGGCTTATTTTGGAACAGCACTGAGGCAGAGCTGGAGATATTATAGTGGTGGGTGTAGGCAGGGTTGATAATAGAGAGAATATAGAGACATAAGACAGTTCAGGGCAAAAGGAAAACTCGTGTCTGAACAGTCTTGTTCCTTCTTAGATGTTTATGAGTGAGGATAGGAAAATTGGTAGAAATGAAGTGGAATTTGTGAATGAAGCTGAGATAACAGGTTTTGTATTTGTTAAATATAAATAACAGAAATAGCAATAATCTTCACCATCGCTAATAGAATTGACAGAAATAGGCTTACCAGGGACAACAATAATAGCGAGTATAGGATAGTAACCTGCCTGAATAATCATTAGGACGGGTCGTATCCGCAACTCTAACCATGCCCAATCCCGAGAAAGCAAGTATAGACCAAAGGATAAACTACTGTCCATTGTTGGAACATTCGAGTCTAATCTTCTCAGATTCTGAGCCATTGTTGGAACATTCCAGTCTGTTGTTCTAAGAGTCTCTTCCTCTCCCTCTCCCTGCAGCTACTGACCCCAATCAGCTTGAGGATGACGCTGCCGCTGATACCAAAGAATAACAGGTTGAACGAAACCCCTTACTAATGGAAGAGGAAAACCCTTCAATGACACAGTTAGTATCCATGGAGACTGACATCAATCACAGTCAATGTACAAGCAGCTCCAGTTTACCCTTTCACTACAATCCTTATAAGTCACAATAATATTTGGTCTATTTGGGATGTTGACATCGCTGAATATTGGGCTAATAACATCATCTCCAATTGTAAAGTTAGGGGTGAGACAGAGAGATGATGCATTCTATTCACTAGCTCGATGATCCTACGATGTTTTGGCAGGGTCGGAATTGCTGGGCTCCCAAGGCCGGCTGTGTCTGATGACCAGGCCTGCTGTATCCTTTCGTTTTATTTATTTATGCTTAACTTTGACATTTATCTTACCATCATTTAACGGCTTAGGTGGGTTTAGGTATTTCTGAGAGGGTCCTACAGTGCCATAAACAGTGTAATTACAGTCCATGCCTCGTGGTCCTTGCAGCTGCGGCCTGGTCCTGTGGAGTGACGGTCAAGCTGTCACGGAACCAGGATTCTTCGTTTCACCTTTCCCTAGTTATTGCTAGGGTCTCAGCAGGATTGGAAGGCTGGAAATCTCTCCCAGGTGCTACACTCTCTCTGAGATTTCTCTCAGAATTGTCTTTTTGATGTTCCTTCCTCCTACATTGGAGAACTGCAGGTGATACAATCCGTTTCCTGAATTTTTTGTTTGATAAATGTGTATTTATAGGATGTTACCATATTGGAACAGTTATTGTTTAGGAGTTAAACACTCTATTATTCTGCTTTTTTGTGTTTTGTCAGCAGTGGTTGAATGAATTGTGTTTTGATTAATGTCGAATATTTTCACAAAGCGAGTTGCATCTGAAACACAGCATCTCACGTTTATCTTTAAAATAAGAAAATGTTCCGGACAAGACTACCTTCGTCATATATTTTGAGATGTGTCTGCTCAGATCCATAACAAAAAGGACAGATACTCACATTTCAATTGGCTAATTACTTAACGAACAACATGTTGCAGAAACACGAGATTTGAAAGCGGAATGCGCCATGCTGGAGGAGTGATAGATCTATCAAGAATTATATCTCACATTTAATCCACCTCACAGTTCCAGCACAGACCGTATAAGCCCAGATGAGATATCTACTCAACATAGACCACTGTGCAGACCAGGTTCAGTACAACCCAGCAGTCAATCCAGAATGAAATATAGCACAGGTCTCTCCAGTCCACTAGCTATCTGTCCAACACGTGGAGCAGTACAGTACGCACCGATGCATTGATTCAGAAACACTGGTGAAATGGTCTGTCCAACATGGGGTGATATGTAGCCCACACCAGTGTCTTGCTCTATCGACGTGGACAAGGCGTCTGTACGGTATGGGCAGCTGTGCAGTGAATGGATCTGTAAACCTGGAACAGTTACCGTCAAAGCAGCTGTTTTCACCTCTCCAGTACATTGCTCATTAACACTGTGTTATATCACTGCCCATAGTGAAGAAACGTGCAGCCCATGCTGGAAGTGACAGGATGTGCAGCTCCCATCAACTTACAGCCCCATATGTCCATTGTGCCATGACAAGGGGGTGCTGTGGGTGTGAACGTCACTGCCAGAGAGAGATGGCAGGGGAGTCAGTTTAAATATCAACAAACAAAATATTTTTGGGTAAAAAAGGGGAAGGGTGATTGAAAGACAATTTCATGGAAGATCACAGGTTTCAGAATGCTGAAATGAAGATATTTTGACAGCATGCTGCAACGTGAGCCAGTATTCCCAGAAATGATGGGTGAATGGGATATTGGTGTGAGTTCGGATGATGGAGAGTTTTGGGTGAGCATTTGTTCTTCAGCTTTGTAACTGGGGGTGGAGTGAACAGGTTCTTCAACTCATTGGGCAGAAACTAACAATAATTTATGTCAGTCTGCACGAAGCCGAGTTAGTTTCCTGGTGTTAGCTTATCGAACTCACCTCACTAACTACACCCCCCACCACCCCCCCCCCATGGTGTCTCTCTCATTCAATGCCAGCCTAATTCTCCCACCCTTCATGGCTGGAGGTAAACACCATCGCTTGGATTCCCCGTGGATGTTCTGTGATCCCTGCCACTGGCACCATTTTGAAACGACCAATTGGCACACGGTTGAGCTTTCTCAATTTGGAGCTGCCCTGCACAGTGGTGTGAGCTCACCACCCAGCTCAGTGCAGGATCTGCGGTCTGAAGAAATGTCCAACAATACAGGACAGGCATCAATAACCTTCTCCATTCTGCCAGGATAAGGGTCACCGTCTTCCCTCTGCTCCCGAACACTCATTGAAATCTGTTAGACTATCTACCCCTGACAAGGCGCATGCTCAACCACTCTCACTGCTGCATGCAACACCTTCTCTCTCCCTCTCTCTCTCTCTCTCCACTTTATCCCCACACTATGAACACTGCATTTCTGTTAGAGCACCTACTCAAACAAGGCTCATGCTCCACCACTCTCACGGCTGCACGCAGTTCCTTTCCTCTTTCTCTCTTTCTTTCTCGCCTTTCCAATACCCTCACATGGTGAGAGAATATTCTGGAGAATACCGATTATGCGATGTTCCAGAAAATGTTCTAAATAATTTCCTTTTTCAGAAAAATGTCAGTGCACCAGTATGTAACATATAAGGGGAAGGAGTAGAGATGTATGTTTTTCAAATCACTTCCAATTAAAATCCATCATGACGCCAATCAACCCTTCAAATGTTCTCTGGCGTATAATAAGATTGCGCATTATTTGATGGTTTTCTCAGCTCCGTGTTGCAGGAACTTTCAGTTATTCAACCACCTGGGTTACTGCCACTGACCAGAGGACACTCAGGCACTTTTACCCCGCTTTTCTTCAAACGCCTGTTCGAGGGCATTTCCCACGGGGACGGACACTCCAAACAATATATTCCATCAGTTGCATACTTTTATGTAATGATAAGCTCATTTTACACAGACTGACCAAAATCTGCACTTATTTTATGGTTATCGGTAAGCAATAGCAATTAGCATTCTGGTTATTTCACTTGTCTCACCTTGTATTATTCAGTCAAAGACAGCTTTCAAACACTTGTCTCGTTATAAAATACAATTTCTAGCCGAGAACATTTTTATCCTCAGCCGTTATCTTCACCGTTATCTGAATTGTACCTTTTTCCCTTGTTAGGAAAGTTTCTATTGTCTTTTGTGGCTGTTTCTGTCTGGAAAAGTTACACAGTCTCCCACTCATTTGGCTGGATGGCTGGTTTGTGATACAGAGGCATGACGCCTACGCAGGTTCAATTTCCCACGCACACAGAGGTTTACCATGAAGAGGACGCTCTCTCAAACTCACCCCAACACCTCAGGTTCGCTGACCCTCAGGTTTAACCACCACGACTGGCCTCTGTCTCATGAACAAACAGCCCCATGGTCTTTTGGAATTTTATTCTATCACTTTTGCATTTATTTTATTTACCAACAATACCATTTTTTTTTGCATTATGTTCCTGGATGTTTTGGATTCGTGTCATTTTGTATTACTGCCAGCATTTCCCCCACACTGCATATTCCTTCACATAATCATTGACTCCAGTGTTATCTATAAAACTTCTGTCTGAACCTCAAAAATATTCAATATCTCTGCCTCCAATACTCTGCGGGAAGAGATTTCCAAAGTCGCACAACACTGAGAAAATAATAAACAACCACATCTGGGGTGCGAAGTTGTTATTTTTTCTCCTTACCTGAGAAAGGATACAATTTCACTGGAAGCAGTTCAAAGATATTTCACTTCACGTATTCCTGGGATGAAGGGCTTTTATTATGGAGGCTTTAACAGATTATTCTTGGAATGCAAGGTGATCTTATTGAAATATGCAAAACCTTGAGGAGCATGGATCAGATAAATAATCATTGGGTGCTTGTCTAATCCAAACTTGTCATTGTCATAGAACCTTTATTGTGTGGAGCAGGACATTCAGTCCATTGAGTCCACACTGGCACACTGAACGGCATCCCACCCAGACCTATCCCCCTACCCTAACCATGTAATCCTGCGTTTTTCATGACTAAACCAGCTAACCTACACATCCCTGAGCACTATGGGCAATTGAGCATGGTCAATTAAGTCTAACATGCACATCTTTGGACTGTGGGAGGAAATTGTATCATCGGGAGGAAACATACACAGACACGGGAAGAATTGAAGGTTGCAATTGAACTCAGCTTCTTGGTGATATGATGCAGCAGTGCTAACCACAGGTCCACCATGCTACTCCATTATTTCTGTTAGTTATATAAGACTAACTAAAGAAATCTGCCTGACTTGTTCCTATCACTGAACCTGACCCAGTCTGAGACCTTTATCATCGGCCATATCTCCAACCTGGTTACATTTAAATTTATTGCAAACAATGGAGGAGCTGTACTAGAAAGTTAACAGTCGCACCCTACAACCACAGTCAGAACCGGAGTGACGATAATTCACAAAGTGGGCATTTATTCAAGTGCGAATATTTTTCCCCAGATGTTTGTGATGGCTGAATCTTTATAGTATATCTAGGCTGGCTTTGTCTGATTTTCCATAGACATGTGAATCAGGGATAATGGTGCATGTAGAGAAAAGTGCAGCTGAGAGCACAATGAGATGAACCATGACCTACTTTACTGGTGGAGTAGTGTCAAAGGGCCGAATGGCCCACTCGTGTCCATCAGCCCTGTGTTCTAATGCTCCATTTAGCCCTTCGGACCTGATAAACAGGAACAGATGGAGGTCACTCCGATGGTTAGGCCTTGTTTCGAAAATGTACTTGTGGAATCCAGACTTGTTCAACTCCATTTTCCTGCTACCCCCTCGTATCTCTCAACTCGCTTGCATGTCCGAAACCAATTCACCCCCTCTGTAAATACATTCAGTGACCCACCTTCTACAACTGGCTGGGTTCGGGAATTCCAGACCTTCACTATCTTCTGAAAGATGGCATTTCTGTACACCTCAGTTTCAAATCGATATCCCTTATTCTGTATCAATGTCCCGGTGTGAGACACTCTGCCCAGGTGTGGAACCACATTCTCAACAAATACCTTGTCAAGCCCCCTCTGTACCTTGTCCATTTCAGTCATGTCACCCTCATTAATTTCAAGCACAATGAATAATGCCTCACCAATTGAGATGTATTCAATAATTCAACCCTATCATCCCAGAAACCCGCTTAATGTACCAATCTAGTTCCTTTCTGTATCAGCATGCTGACTTTATGTTTCATGCGCAGGAACACTCCAATCCCTTTGTCCTGCTCCTTTGTTGGGACTCCTTTCCATTAAAATAATAGCCTGCCTTTTGGTTTTCAGTGTCATCCTCAAACTCGGATGTGTATTGCACT
This sequence comes from Hemiscyllium ocellatum, assembly GCF_020745735.1. Lineage (NCBI taxonomy): Eukaryota > Metazoa > Chordata > Chondrichthyes > Orectolobiformes > Hemiscylliidae > Hemiscyllium > Hemiscyllium ocellatum. Next base: position 880,314 of record NW_026868059.1, on the reverse strand, counting down.
CAGTTCCCTCCTTCAGGCTCTCAGTATAGATGTAAATAATGAAGCCATTGGACTGATATTGGTGCTTCTCCAGTAGATATGTTTTTATCATAAAGATCGATGAATACTGACTCTCAAATTTCTATGAGAAAACCATCCGTCATCCCATGTTATCCATCATATTATGAGTTTCTGTCTGGTGGAAGAACCTTTACTTTGTGATACCTTGTGGAAAATCTTGGGAAAGCCTCATGTCTATCAGTTCCCCTTTATCAAGTCCGCTTGTTACATTCTTAGGGATCTCCAGATAAACTTTGCATGATTTTACAAGGCAAAATATAGTTTCCCTTTAACAAAACCATGCGGACTCTGCCTGAAGCTTTTCTAAATGCCCTGCAATTCCTTCCTTAATAACAGACTGTCGCAGATTCCCAGCAATAATTGTTAGTCTAAATGGTTTCTGCTTTCTGTCTCGCTCCATTGTTGAAAACAGGCGCCATATTGGAGCTTCACGAGTTTCACTGGAACACTTCTGTAATCCAGAGAGTGATGGAATATTTCACAGAGTGGCACCAGTCACTCTGTAACCACTTCTTTTAAAGCCAATTATGAATTACTGCTGACCTACCTATCCTTAGTCTTATCTGTTGTTAAAAACCTCGTACCTTTTGTTAGAGACAGTTCGAGAACCCTCCTATTATCATTTTCTTGATGGTTTTAAAATACTTACAGTGCTTTCCCTGTGAGGATTGTGTTAAATACTGGTGTAAATTATCTGCCTGTTCCCTGTAGCCACTTTCCCAGTCACACCCTCCGGATCTACCCAATATACTTTACTGACTTTCTTTCTACCAAAGGTCACCCACTCATCTTCAACTTTTTATATACACACAGAAAACCTTGTGATGCTTGATTTTATATGTCTTACCAATTTATTTACATCATGTCTTTTCATCCTTTTTTCCATCTATTTCTTGCTTTTTTCCCTCGCTTTCTAGATTCATACAGTCATATTGCGTGCACACATTTCATCCAACCTGCCCATGCTGACCAGGTTTTCCAAACTAAACTTGTCTCATCTGATTGCATTTAGTGCACATGCCTCTAAACACTTCCCATTCATATCTTTGTCCAAATGTCTCTTAAGTTTTGTCGCTGTACTTGCATGTACCAGCTCATCTGACAGCTCATTCCATGTACAGCCTCCTCTGCATAAAAGGGTTGCGTTTGGTCCATGTTAAATCTTCCCTTTTTCAACTTAAAGCTGTACCCTATCTGTTGGTCTCACCTATCGTGTGGAAAAGACCTTGGCAATTCACCCTATCCTTGCCTCCCATAATTTTATTAACTTCCAGAATGTCACCTCTCAACGTCCCCCATTCCATTTGATATTAACTTTAAGTACAAGCATTTACTAATGAGCATTGCAAATTTGCAACAATAGTTTAAAAATATGACAGGTAAACAACACTCAGCCAAAACTTCATACTGTGATTTGTTCTCCATGTTACAATACTAAGGCAGTGTGAAACTCTCAGTAGTGCCAAGAAGACATCAAGAAAATAAATTCCTTTTTCTAAAGGGAGTGATGATCTCTACCGTGAAAACGTTTCTCTGGCCAGAGCTATGCAAGAAAAGGAATTGTAATACCACACGGTCAGCGTGCAGTTGCTTTTAGCACAGTGAGATGAAGGCTGAGAATACTTTCTGAAATTTGGATTATTCAGTGCAAAGGGCAAGAGCGTTTTTCAATGAAGTTTACTCCAAGAAGGAAACTTTCTGGAGTGAGATGTGAGTGGGAGCTGGAAAACAGCATAAATGGAAAAGCCGACCCGCGCTGAGACCAGAGGCAAAGTGCTAGCACTAACGGAGCTTGATGCTACTGCAGGGAAGGTAGACTTGATCAAAGAACTTCAGTTGTAGTGTGTAGGGTCCATAAAGTGAGAGAATGTGCTCTGTAATTGGAAGGGGAGAACGTGGAATCAGAAAAGGAAGATAAGCAGGGAAGACAATGGATCAGCAATGTCAGGGGTTTCAAGGTGTAATTTAGGAAGCGTAATTGAAATTCGTGCCTCACATCTGCTTCTGTTCCCTGAAGTAAATGTCCTAAATCTGGGCACATACTAATGCTCGTTAATTTGTGATTGAATAGTATCCTTGACAGACTTTGTGAACCAGGGATGGTTCACCTTCTTTTCGAACAGAAACAGTAATTTCTGAGCAGTATGGGATATCTGTTTGAATGTTTGCACATGTATACCCACTGACCTTCATCTGGGTGCAATTCCACATCACGACTCAGACCAGGTGTGAGACAGAACTACTCAATTTAGATGTCTGGTTCTACTCAATCATTCAGGGGAACTTCTGCATGTGGCTAAACATATGATCAGCGGAGACTGACTCAATCACACCTCCCAGCTGAAGCAACATTTCACTTGTACTCTTTCAGTCCAGTCTCCTGTCATTGCTGCTCACAATGCAGTCTCCTTTACACTGGGGAGACCAAACAGAGACTGCACTGAGGAATATTCTCACTCTGTCTGGAGGAATAACCTTGACCTTCTCACTGCTTCCCATTTCAATAACCTTCCTTGCTCTCATGCTAACATTTCAGTCCTGAGCTGCTGCAATGTTCCAATGAAGCACAACCCAAGCTCGAGTAACACCTCACTTTACGGATTGTACCTTACAGCCCGTAGAGTTAACATTCATTTTCATAACTTCACATTCTGAACCCATTATAGGTGTTCTCCATTTTACGTGCATTCTGCATGTATTACCTTGACCTTGTCTATGTTTTGTTTATCTTGCACTCAGGAGAGAGAAACCATTTCTCCCATTCAAACTTCAATATACACCCAATTCACATCTGCTTCTCTTTCACCACAATCAAAAATCCCTCCTCTGTAACACTGCAGCTCGACATGCTCTGTTTCCCTTCATCCCTCGTCCACTTTTGTCAAGGGATAAAAACGTCCTTTTCAGTTGTGAACAATGGTTAATCTGGACTTGATATACTATCTCTGTTTCTCTGTCTCCACAGATGCTGCCAGACCTGCTGAGTTTCTCCAGCAATTTCTGGTTTTGAATAGCTTGAAAGACGTGTATCAAAGCTGCTCAAATGCCCTGTCTAAGATGGAGCACCATAAACTAGGAAGTGAACAATAACGCAAACTGTACAAATTCGTTGGTTCTGAAATTACATAAGATTGGCATTATTGACACTACAACGTTCTTAATCAAGGCCATGGAGTGAAACAGAGAGAAACAGTTACAAAGTTAAAACAGAAAGTGGCACGACTGGACGGAAAAGATTCAGATGAATATTAGAATTGGAATTGTTACAGTATGGAAACAGGCAATTCGGCCCAAGAAGTCCACACCGATCCTCTGAAGACTAAACCAACCAGAACCATTCCCTATCCTATGATTACCCCTGACTAATGGACCTAACCTGCATATTCCTGAACACGGTAGGCAGTTCAGCAAGGTAAATAACATCCACATTTTTGGATTGTGGGTGGGAACCAGAGCATGCAGAAACAAAAAACACACAGACACAGGGAAAATGTGCAAGAGAGTTGGAATCGGACCTGGGTCCCCAGCGCTTTGATGCAGCATCGCTTTCTACTGAGCCACGATGCTGCCACACAGTAAATATGTCAGGGTTTTCAGAAAGATGACAAGTAAGAGTTGTGACAACGTGGACAGACACTCAGAGGAATGAGAATATTAAAATGGAAGTGTGTCAAAATATTAAATTTCTAATAAAAATATCTTTAAAAAAAAAAGGAAGTGTTACCACATCAGTCACAGGGTAGGTCACGGGGTGATGGGTGACTGGGTCTCGGTGTGAACTGGGGGAACAGACAGCTGAATTGCATTTCAGAAATTGCAGCTCAAATCTGGAAATTCATGTGGTGCTGTTGATCACAGCTGGACAGAAGGAGAATTGCATTCAGTTACAACCTGTAACGTTTTTCCCAGTCTAATCTTTTAGTCTATTATTCCCATTATCGGATCGATGTTTCATTGCCGATTGTGGTTGAATATACCAGGATCAGAACCATGTGTATCTAAAACTGATGACAATCCATTTAAAGCTATCACACTGACTACTGTACTTACATTCCAAAGAGCAGGACTAATATCTGATAGAGCGTACAACATGATTACAAAGCAAACATATCAGATCGAAGCTCTGCAGTCCTGCCACATCCAGTCAGAAATGGAGTTGAACCAGGGAACAACTGACAAGGGAAAAGGACTCCACAAATATTATTTGAAAACAATGTTCATTGGGATTAGGGCGTCGCCGACTAGGTCCGTATTTATTGCCCAGAGGACTGTTAAGAGTCAATGAATTTGCTGTGTGTCTGGAGTTACATGTGGGCCAGAGCAGGTATGGATGGCAGTTTCCTTCCTTAAAGGATATCAGTGAACCAAATCGATTTCGCCCACAATCAGGAAATGACCCATGATCATCATTAAACTCTTAATCCCAAACATTTATTGAATTTAATTTCATCATGTACTGTAACAGGATTCGAACTCGGGTCACCAGAAGATTCCTGGGGTTGTTAGACTAACCCATCAGCAACAACACCACTCGGCTATTGCTTTACCAATCCCCGAAAAGAATGGAACCTTCCTGCACATCAGTATGCAATGTATACGCCATCCTCAGCCAGAAGTGTTGCTTGGATGATCCCCCAGAATCAAGGATGCCAGACTTCAAACAATTCGATTCGCTGCACGAAACGTTAAGAAACAACTGAACACAGTATATAGACAAAGGGAATGGACCCTGACACCATTCCTGCAATAGAACCACAGACTTGTGCTGGACAACAAGCCATGTCTCCGTTGAAGCTGTTTCGTTCCAGCTACAACTCTGACATCTCCCTGGCAATGTGGAAAATTACACAGAAGTGTCCCATCCCCTAAGAGGAGAATAATTACAATCTGACCAATTACCACCACCTCAGTCCCATCACCATAATCAAATTGATGGGAATTCCTTTGACGGAGCTGTCAGCCAGCACAGAAATAACGTGCACATTGCTGTGTCCGATAGGCCCCCATGTGGAGATGGTGTTGCTGTGGAAATGTCACTGGATTACTAATCCAGACCAGAAGAATGCTCTGACAGCTGGTGGAATTTCGATATAATTAATAAAATATCGAGATATAAAATCTGGTGTTAGTAATATTGACCATGAAGCGCATGTCCATTGTGAACGTAAATTTCCTTCCCCTATGCACATTCAGAAAGTGAATCTCCCGTGCTTTCCTGGTGGAGCCAAAACGTGACTCCAGATATACAGACATGTGGTAAACTCTTCAATGGTCTCTGAAGCGGCCATGTAAGGCCGTTATATCAAACTTCTCCAAGTTCTTAAAGGATAAAAATGAAATAACACCCGGCACCAGCCTCTGTATCGGAAAAGGGAATAGGAAGCACAGTCCTGTCGACACTGCAGAGACCTCCTTCCTTACATCTGAGAGCTTATGACAACATTAACAGAGCTTCCCACAGACTGCACAGAAACATCGTGAAATGAGTAGGCCTTTCAACACATTGAGCCTTCCCCACTGTAGGTTTAGGCCAAACAAATTTTAAATTAACTTTTTCCTAATACTATATACTGTTCAAAATTTGTGAGAAGATTTATAGCTCGGGTGCTCGTTGTTGTGGTTCTGTTCGCCGAGCTGGGAGTGTTTCTTGCAAACGTTTCATCCCCTTTCTAGGTGATATCTTCAGTGCTTGGGAGCCTCCTGTGAAGCTCTTCTGTGCTGATTCTTCCGGCATTTATACTGGTTTGAATCTGTCGCTTCCGGTTGTCAGTAGCTGTTCGCTGCAGTAGCCGGTATATCAGGTCTAGGGCGATGTGTCTGTTAATCGAATTCGTGGATGAGTGCCATGCTCCTAGGAATTTCCTGGCTATTTTCTGTTTGGCGTGTCCTATAATAGTGGTGTTGTCCCAATCGAATTCATGTTGTTTGTCGAATTCGTTTTAAGTAAATACCTATACAAGGTATTCAACAAAAACGGATACCCGCGCAATTTCATCAACAGATGCCTCAGGGAAAGACAACGAAATGAGGACATGCCACAACCCAAAGGACTGGTCACACTCCCATACATCAGGAGCATTTCTGAACTGACAGCCAGACTGCTGCGACCACTAGGACTCATAACAGCACACAAGCCAACAGCCACTCTCAGGCAACAACTCACAAGGACAAAGGACCCAATACCCAGCATGAGCAAAACCATTGTAGTGTACAAAATCCCATGCAAGGACTGCACAAAACACGACATAGGACAACAGGAAGACAGCTAACAACCCGCATCCATGAACACCAACCGGCCATGAAACGACACGACCAGCTATCCCTAGTAGCCGTAAACTCAGATGACAAACAACATGAATTCGATTGGGACAACACCACTATTATAGGACAGGCCAAACAGAAAACAGCCAGGGAATTCCTAGAAGCATGGCACTCATCCACGAATTCGATTAACAGACACATCGACCTAGACCTGATATACCGGCCACTGCAGCGAACAGCTACTGACAACCGGAAGCGGCAGATTCAAACCAGTAGAAATGCCGGAAGAATCAGAACAGAAACGCTTCACAGGAGGCTCGCAAGCACTTAAGATGTCACCTAGAAAGGGGCCGAAACGTTTGCAAGAAAAACTCCCAGCTCGGCGAACAGAACCACAACAACTATATACTGTATATACTTTGAAGTGGTCATATATCAGAAAAAAATATGAAGTAGGAACTTTGGTCCGTCAACTTTGCTCACCCATTCAATATAACAATGGCTGATCCTGTACCTCCACTCCAAACAACTGCAGCAACTTAACTCCTTTAGTGTCGAGAAGTCCTTATTTATATTCAGTGCCTTAGCGTACGCAGTCTTATATGGGACAGAATTCCCCAGGTTCACCAGTTTGCGAGTGCAGACATTTATTCTCATCTCATTTCAGAGTGGCTTGCCTGTACCTAATACCGTGACCGTTGTTTTAGATGTCCCAGCCAGTGGAATTATAATCCCTGCTGACAATCTGTTTCACCATGTCAGAGTTTTATATATTTCACTGAGATCTCCACCCATTTTCCTGAACTCCACGGAATACAGGCCCAGTTGCCTGAAACTCTGCTCCCACAACAAGCCTGTCATCCCAGAGATCAGTCTGGTCATACTTCGCTGCTGTCTCTCAACATCAGGTTTGCCCTTTATTAGATAAGGAGACCAAAAGTACACAGAATACTGCACAATGTTCGAGATGGGAGCTCACCAAGGCCCTGTGTAGCTGCAGTAAGACACACCTGACTTAAATCCCCCGAAAATGAAGGTCAACACAATCATTTATCTTCCTATCTGCTTTCTGTTGCAGCAGTATTGCTTTCTGTGACTGGTGTACAAGGAGATCGAGATCCTTTTCAATGACACAGCTCAGCACTTGGTGGGTTATATATACTGGTCAGTGTGCCATTATCAATCCCAGTATTGAATTCTAGCTTCAGAACTCACTGCCCTGCATGGAGCTTGGAGTTTGTTGAAGAAGTCAACAAAAGTATACGCATAAGTATCTTCATGCAGCAACGTTTTTTTTACATTATTTCCTTTTGAAATGCTAGCCTGTTCGTTTATTTTTTCCAACCAAATTGCTCAATGTTACGTCTATCCACATTGTTCTTCAGCTTCCACATATTTTACAATTTCCTCCAATTGTCTCAATCACCTAGAAAATTTTATATCCTCCCCACCCACTCACAATCTCAGTTTGGTACCATCAGCTGATTTGGAAAGATTACATTTAACACCCAAGAACAAATGTTTGATCTGTTTTCGAAATAGATGGGGCCCAAATATCAATTCCTGGATTATCCCACTAGTTATTGCTTTCTCTCACAAAATGTATGGAAAGGTTGATGCTGATTCCCTTTTTCCTGTCAGCTCTCCAATTGTCAACCCCTGCCACTATATTAGGTCTGGCTGTTACACACTCTTATGGGCCAGGACAGACCCCCTCAAATCATTTCAAGGAAATAGTGCTGACCAACCTATGCTCATTGACTTAAGCAAGTGTAAGGTGGATATTCCAGGAGTGATGCAGTTGGTCAAATCACGTCGTTTTAAACAAAACAGAATGTCTTTGCAAGATTACTGAGTGAGACACAAACACAAGAGGATACAATACAGAATAACTTAACCCAACCGAAAACCCAACAGATTATCCCAATTTAATGATGGTATTCCAAACACTTGATATAATCCCCATTAACACCCCATGGCAAAACCGAATGGATAAAAAAAATCAAACCCAGTTTCTAAGAGGAGAGATGTCAGAGAGAGGGAGGAACAACATGGACCAACTTCTTTGGGTCCGGTAACTTCACAACTGCTGCCTGCTTTAAGTAAACAGCCAGACTGCGGAAAATCAGACCAAACAAACCAAAGCAGAGGAGCTGAACTGAGATAACTGGCCACTCCCCTTTCATAAGAACAGAAGAACAGAAGAACTAGGAGCACGAATAGGCCGTTTGGTCCTCTGCCACACAATAAGATCATGACTGATCTACTCGTGGACTCTGATCTACTTCCCGCGCTCCCATCGTATCCCTTATTTACTTTATTGCTCAAAAAGTATCTATCTTAGCTTTAAAACCGTTTACTGAAGTAGTACCAATTACTTAACTGCACAGGGAATTCCAAAGATTACAAACCTCTCGATGAAGATATTCCTTCTCAATTCAATCCTAAATCTACTCCCTCTAATATTGAGGCCATTGCCTTTTGTCTTAGCTTCACCTGCCAGTGGACACATCCTCTCTACTTCGATCTTATAAAGTCCCTGCATAATTTTACATGTTTCTATGAGATCATCCTGTCATTCTTCTAAATTCCAATGAAAATAGTTCCAGTCTGCTAACTCACACCTCATAAGCAAACCCCTCACCTCTGGAATCATCCGAATAAACCACCTCTGCACCCCCTACAGTGCCAGTATACCCTTCTTGAAATGATGAGACCAAAACTGCATACAGTACTCCAGGCGTGGCCCCACCAGCACCCTGGACAGCTGCAACATGACCTCCCTGCTTATAACCTAAATCCCTTTAGCAATGAAGGGCAACATTCCATTTGCTTTCCTCAGTATTTGCGGTACTTGCAGACCAGCCTTCTGTGATTCATGCACGTGGACACGCAGGTCCCTCTGTATGACAACATGCTGCAATGTTTTACCATTCAAGTAATAATCATTTTTTACTGGCACTCCCAACAAAATGGATGACATCACATTTATCAACATTGTATTCCATCTGCCAGACCTTTACCCACTCACTCAAATTATCTATGTTCATCCACGAAGTCTCACAGTCCTCTGCATGCTTTGCTATGAAACGCATCTTCGTGTCATCTGCAAACCTTGTCACACTACATGTTCTCTCCAACTCCAAATCATCTGTATAAATTGTGAATAATTGTGGCCACAACACCCATCTCTGAAGCACACCACTAGGTATTGATTGTCAGCCAGAATATCACTCACTTACACTCACAATTTGCTTCCTGTTATTCAAACAATCATCTATAATGCTGATAATTTACACGTAACACCATGCACTTTTTTCTTATGCAGCAGCTTCTTGTGCAGCAACTTGTTGAAGTTCTTTTGGAAACCTCGGTATACCATAGCCACTGGGGCCTTGTTATCCATCTTGCTCGCATTGTATCCAAGGATTTCCAAAAGACTTTTTAAACATGACCTGTTCTTCATGAACCCATGCTGCGTCTACACAATGGGACGATTTCTAATGAAGTGCCTTGCTGTTTCTACCTTGATAATACACTCAAGCAGTTTCCCCACTACACAGGGAAAGCTAACTGGTCTATAATTCCCCATATTTTGTTTAATTCCCTTTTTAAACAGTGGAATCACATTTGCTGTTTTCCAATCTGCGGGGACTGCCCTGGAGTTCAGCAAATTTTACCATATTGTCACAATTGCATTTTCTACTTCTCCCGCTATCTCTTCTGTAACCCTGGGATTCGTTCCTTCAGGGCCAGGAGACGTGCCTACCCTCAGCTCCTTTACATTGCCCAACACGATCTCTTCCATTATAATGATTGTTTCCAAGATCTTCACCTACCTTCGACTCTTTGTCAATTACTAACATGCTATTAGTGTCCTCCACTACGGTGACAGATACAAAACACCTGTTCAATGCCACGGCCATTTCGTCACATCCTATAACTAAATGACCCTTCCCATCTCCTGAAGGACCAACATTTACTTGATCCTTGCTTTTTCATCCTATATATTTAAGCTATATACCATCATCTATCTATCTTTATATTGTGCACTTCTTTTCCCTCTCGTGTTCTATCATTCTTTTCTTTGTAGTTATTTTTGTAGCTTTCTGTTAACCTTTAAAATGTTTCCCCAATCTTCTAGGTTTCTGCTGTTCTTGGCCACTTCGCATTCCTTCTCTCTCAATTTGGTAGCGTCCCTTATTTTCTAAGACACAATTGACAGATTACCCATTTTCTTAGAGTCTTTCCTTTTCACTGGAATATACTTTTGCCACAGAAATTAAAAATCTCCTTTGAACATTCTCGACTGCTTGTCAACTCTCTCATCATGAATATTTGTTTCGAGGCGACTTTAGCCATCTCCTCGCTCATTCTATTTTAGTCTGCCTTGCTGAAGCACAGGACCCTGGTATTGGATTTCATCTTCACAGTCTCAATCTGTATTCTAAATTCAACCATACTGTGATCACTCCTTTACTATGATGTGAATAATTATTCTTGTCTCATTGTACATGACAAGACCTATGATACCTTGCTCCTCACAGTGCGTGCTTTCAGTTTAGACTTGAATGCATTCCCAAGTAGTCAAACCCAGACTTTTTGGATTCGCTGCTTTTAAGACACCCGTGAAAAATAAAACAAGGACAGAATAAAAGTGTTAAAGGAGTAGCATTGTCATAACACTAGACTTGGGACTACATTAAAAATGTTTCTGATAATCCAAATTCACTGCATCCATTGCTAGGCCATAATTAATTTCCCAATCAGTTTCTCAAATATGATTGGCCTTTGATAAATCGGCAATGACTTAATCTACGTTCATTACTTTTACATGAATGAAAATTTCTAAGTTCCCTGGTAATGCGTCCTTTCTAATAGACTCTTGTATTGTCCTGATTGCTTTTTTGGTGCTAAGCAGACTGCCATTACCTGCCTCCTTTAGAAATACTGGAGTTAAATTTGCTGCTGTCAAATCTATGAATTCAGTTCCAGAATCATCAAGCATTTGGAAGAGGATAAACAGAGTATTCATTGTTACCTTGTCCACCACCCTTACTAATCAACTAGGAGATTAACAGGACATGGGGATTTATCAGATTTCAGTCAATATATTTTCCCCAAAACTATTTATGTACGGATTTGATTCTATTTACTTTTTCTCAGTAAACTGAGAAGTGCTTGGAATTTACTTTTTGAAATGTTTTCTTTTGGGAAGGCAGAACAGAAGTGGTTGCTTCACAGTCCTGCCATTTTCCTTTTCTCTGGTTTCAGCCTGTAAGGAAGATACAATTATTTTCTCTATCATTTCACTTGGTATACTGTATATTGAGAAGTTTTTACATTTCACTCTTGTAAATGTACGCTTCATAAACCCATCATTTCCTGTCTTAGACTGCTCAGTGATTGATCTTCCACAGCCATACAATCACTGAAGCAATCTCTGTACACTCAGAAATACAGTACAATCTACATTAGTCCCACTTTCATACATCAGGCACATAGACGTGAGTGCTTGTCCACGTACCTTTTAACAGCTGTGCGATGACCCACAACAACTGCACTCTCACAAAAATGCATTCCAGACGCCAACGTCCTTTGGGTGAAAAACCATCCTGAAATCCTCTCTAAACCTCAAACCCTTCACTTTAAAAGTGTGATCATTTGTTCTTAACCCTCTGACTTAAAGGAACTGCTGCTGTCTATCTACCCTGTGCATGTCCTTCGTAATCTTGCTCTTCTAAATCACGTTCCCTTCAGTCTTCTCTGCTCCAAAGTAACCAACCCGAACTTATCCAGCCTCCCTCCATAGCTGATATGCTCCATTCCAGGCAACATCCTGTTGAATCTCCTCTGCGCCACTTTCAGTGCAATCACATCTTTCCTGTAATGTGGATCCCTGAACTGCACACAGTATTCCATTTTGGCCTAACCAAAGTGCCATATAGCTCTTGTAATCTATGCCTCGATTAGTAAAGGCTTTGCCTGCTGTCTCCAATGACTTCTTAACTAATATATTAATCAGTCCCGTCACATTCAGGGATGTGTGGAGAAGCACCCTCTGAACTTGCGAGTCTGCTGCTATTTATTGGGTCCTCCCCTGTCTGGTTCCTTCCTTCAAAGTGAATCACCTCATATTTATCAGGGTTACATTCCATCTGCCATTGATCTGCCCATCTGACCATGCCATCCGTATCCACCTGTAACGCAAAATCTTCCTCCTCACTGCCAACCACCCGAGTAATCTATGTGTCAGACACAAACCTAATTATTACATTCACCCCATGCCCCTTCAGTTCACATCTATATCATTTATGAATTCCACAAATAATAAGGGACACAGCACTGACGCACAAACAGTCTTCGACAACTACCTATTTTCTGCAATTATTTCTCGAACACTGATCTGATACTCACTGGTCTGTAGTTCCTTGGTTAATCTCTACAGCCCTTCCCATAAAGGGTGTTCTCCAGTCCTCGGCACCTTACCTGTGACCAGATTGTATTTAAACATTTTCAACAGCGCCTTTCATCCCTTGTCTACAACAACAGCCTGAGCTGTACCTGAGCTGGAACTAGGGACGTGTCCAATTTTATACCAGCCAAAACTATCAATCGTTGTATACATCTTACATCAATCTGCTCAAGAGCTTTTCAGCCCATCTTCTAGAATTCTGTCTCTGCATCCTCCTTCTCCCAAGTAAAACAGGCATGAAGCTTTCATATATCAATCTATCAATGCTCACCAGATTCACAAACAGATTCCCGCCTTGCTCTAAGGCCAAGTTTCATCGGCAGAACACCTTGCTATCTGAGGGATTAATCTGGAGAATGTCCATTCAGTGTAAGGGATCAGTATATTTTATTTAGATCATGACATCACAATTGTGTACAATGCTCCAGATACAGTCTAGGAGAAATTGAGGACTGCAGATGCTGGAGATCAGAGCTGAAAAATGTGTTGCTGGTAAAGCGCAGCAGGTCAGGCAGCATCCAAGGAGCAGGAGAATCGATGTTTCGGGCATAAGCATTCCTGAAGAAGGGCTTATGCCCGAAACGTCGATTCTCCAGCTCCTTGGATTCTGCCTGACCTGCTGCGCTTTTCCAGCAACACATTTTTCAGCTCCAGGTACAGTCTCGCCAGCGCTCTGTGTAACTAGTGCAGAATGTTTCTACTGCTCGTGTGAACAAATTACTGCTGAAGCTGGAATCTGAACTGAAACTAACACATGCTGCACACCACAGTGAGTCAGACAGCATCCATAAAAGAGAGCAAGATAACGCTTTGAGTCTAGTTGACCTTTCATTGTCTGTATTCAAATTCCCTTTAAATGAAGGCAAACCTAACTTAACTTTCCCTATTTGTATATGTTCCTCCCAATACCCTTTGCTTTAATGTTTTCTGCTGAGTTACTGTGTGTGCTGATTAAATATCCTCCTGAATATCTGACTATATAGCATCCATTGCTTTTCTATGGTTAGGTCTACAAGATATATCTACAAACAAAACGTTTGTAAATTATAACTTCCCTTTCATAAATGCAGAATAATTCTCTTGAAGTTTGCTTTTCCTTTTTCAGTGTCCAATATCACATTCGTTATGATAGATTGCAAAGGATTTTTTTCCTGCAGATGACAAGTAAACTGGTCTGCAGTTTTCCACTCTCCTTCTTCCCTTCTTATATCGTTGGAATGCATTTATATCCTTTCAAATTGAATATGGATAAATGCAGTCAACAACAATACAATCCATCTATGTATTGCTGCTTTCTCTGAAATTGCAGTATGAAGTATATCTGGTTTAACAAATTTATCAATCCTCAATCCAGGTATGTTGTCATATACTACCACGTCACTAGTATGAATGATTTTAGTGTTTAGTTACATACGTCCTATGGTATTTCTGGGATATTTTCTGGATCTTCGTCCGTGAAGGCAGACATAATGTAACAGTTTCGCCTCCCTGTCAATATTCTGTTCTCTACAATAAATCATCCTGTCCACACATTCACTGTGCTACATTTGGCCTTGTTTTCATTTTCCTTTCAAATATGGACATACACTTTTCGCCAGTATTTACCAAGAACAAAAAATAAATCCAGCACAGGAACAGAGCCTTCGGTCCCTCCAAGCCTGCACCGACCCTGATCCTCTATCTAAACTTGTCACCATATTTTCCAAGGATCTGTATCCCTCTGCTCCCGACCCATTAATGTATCTGTCTACATACATATAAAATGTCGCTATCGTGACCACGTCTACCACCTCCGCTGGCATTGCGTTTCAGGCATCTGCCAGTCTCTGTGTAAAGAACTTTCTGAACATATCTCCCATAAACCTTTTCCCTCTCATCTTGAATTTCTGACCACTAGAAATTGAGTACCCATCTCTGGGAATAGGCGTCTTGCTATCCACCATGTCTATAACTCTCATAATTTTGTAGTACTCACTCAAGTCCCCCGAGCTTCCGTCAGTCTAATGAAAATAATCCTATCCACCAAACCTCTCTTCATAGCCAGTTCCCTCCAATTACATGAAATATCCTGGTGAAACTCCTCTGCACCCTCTTCAAAGCATCCACATCCTTTTGGTAAGGTGGCGATCAGAACTGTACGAACTATTTGAAATATTGTCGAACCAAAGCCATAGACAACTGTAACATGACCTGCCATCTCTTGTACAAAATATACTCTAAAACAATCCCTCCTGTGGATGACAATTTAACTGGTCTGTACTTCACAATTTCCTCTGTTCTGCCCTTCTTAAAATGGTGGAATGCAAGAAGCAAAGTATGCTGTATGCCAGCTTGACCACTCTATAGACCTGCCCCTCGAAGGAACAGTGGATCTGAACATCCAGATCTCTGTACATCAATTTTGCCCAGGGCTTCTTTTCCATTTACCATATAGTTCATTCTTGAATTGGATTCTCCAAAATGCATCATCTCACGTTTGACCTGATTGAACACTATTTGCCATTGCTCTGCACAACTGTCCAATCTATCTATTTTCCGCTGGAATCTCTGACAGTCCCCTTCACTTTCTGCTACTCCACCAATCGTAGTGCCATCTGCAAACTTATTAATCAGACCACCTTTACCTTCCTTTAGTTCATTTATGTATATCATAAACAATAGCGGTCCCAGCACTAAACCCTGTGAAACACCAGCCAGAACAGTCCTTCATTTTGAGAAACTCCCTTCCACTGTTACTCTGTGTCTGCTGCTGCCCAGCCTGTTCTCCATCCATTTAGCTCGTAGACCCTTGACCCCTTGCAATTACACGTTCTCTGTGAGCTTACCTCATCAAAAACCTTACCGAGGTCCATCATATAACATCTACAGCTTTTGCACGACTATCAATTTTCACTTCCGCAAATAAATCTATTATGTTTGCGAAGATGTGACCTCCCCGGAACAAAGCCTGGGAAGGTCTTGTTTAGAGTCCGTCTGTGTCGTACTCTGGAATCAGACGGGTTTATTTCAAAGCAGAAATTTATAAAATGCCACATTGACTGACTGTCTACAAAGTGCATGTTATTTTCTAAAAACAAAATTGAATGTATTTGCAAATACGAATCTGCAAATTCAAATTCACCCCACAGATTTATGCGTGTATGCATGCAAGAAATGCGGAGTCTTTGTGCGCAGGGGTGGGGGAAGAGTGAGAGAGAGTGTGTGTATGTGTGTTTGTGTGTGTGAGAGAGAGAGAGAGAGAGAGAGAGAGAGAGTGTGTGTGTGTGTGTGTGTGTGTGTGTGTGTGTGTGTGTGCGCGCGCGCGCACATGTGCATGCAAGGGTGTCAGGTGTATGTGTCCTCGTTAAGATACAGACAGATGTGGCAGATCCCTTTCCCCACACAGACTCACGCTCTGGTTTCAGAGCTTCCACACTCTGCAGCCTCTGCTCCATTTGTTGTTCATGTTACAGATCCAGACACTGTCACTACAGTCCCCATGCTCCATCCAGAGTTGGGTCTCAAAATCCTCAGGTCTCACTGAATGTCTGGGGCAGCTCACAGCACACCCTCCAGCAAACCATCCCCAACACCTCCACTAAATTTTGAATAACAGGAGTCAGTAAGATGATTTTCATAGAGTGATAGAGTCACACAGATGTACAGCATGGAAACAGACGTTTTGGTCCAACCCATCCTTGCCGACCCGATATCCCAACCCAACCTAGCCCCAAGCCCATATCCCTCCTGACCCTTCCTATTCACATACCGATTCAAATGCCTCTTAAATGTTACCATTGTACCAGCCTCCATCACTTCCTCCAGCACGTCATTCCATACACGTACTACACTGTGCGAAAAAGTTGCCCCTTAGGTCTCCTTCCTCTTTCATGCTCAATCTATGTCCTCTTTTTATGGACTCTCCGACCCCAGAGAAAATACTTTGTCTATTTACTCTATCCATGCCGGTCATATTTTGCAAAGCTCTATAAGGTCACCTCTCAGCTTCCGACGCAAGTTCGATGCCTGCCCCTTTAAAATAATACTCGAGGGGCTTCCTCGTGCTACTGACCACACGATCAGCTGAGAGGGACAAACACAGGTGTTCAATGGACAGCTTCAGACTACGTTTCAAAGACGTGAGTCAAAACTGCTGAGTCCCTCCTGTCCAACATGGATCATTAAACTGTCAGCTTTTTCTTTTCTTTCTTCCATGTGTGTGGGAGTAATGCAAGAGCACTGCAGGATTACATATATAACATGGAACATGGGACACACGGGGAAGTGAACAACAGCCCACACACACCATTTTATTGTTTCTGAGATTCACATGTCAGCACTCGATACAATAGGGAGCCAAAACTCAAGGCCAGGGAAAGATACGGAAAGACAGAAAAAAATCACATTAAAGATAGAAACAGATAATTAAGACAGCGATAGGCCATATTGGTGAAATATTGGGAAAAAGACAGGGCAGTGTGACTAACTGGGGAGCTCTGCAGACTATGCCAATGTATTGCTTCGAAAATGAACTATCTGCCCAGCATGGGGAGCTGTGCAGACTGTGCCAGTGTATTGCTCAGTACGGTGGACTATCTGCCCAGTATGGGGAGATGTGCAGGCCGTGCCAATGTATTGCTCAGTAAGCTGGACTGTCTGCCCAGCATGGAGAGCTGTGTAGACTATGCCAGTGTTTTTCAGCCTCAGTATTGACCGGGGATGGGATGTAGTCAGAGGAACGAAATGCAATCTGTAACTAGAACAGAACATAGTGACGTCAATGCTTTCAATGTTTAAGCAGCAAGGGCAGTGATAAAATGAATCATGTTTCACAGTTGCAACGAGACAGGTCAACATAGAGACCAATGAGTAACACTGCCAGAAGCAAGGAGGGAGACAGTGAATTAACAAGTTCATTGCTGCAGTTAGTAGTGGTTTGTAAAGTGAACATCTCGATTTAGAGTCTCAGCAGAAACAATAACAGCGACAATGATAGTAGAGTCAATGAAAGGACAACATTATAGTCAATCATGATTGATAAAATTAATGACTGAACATTGAGAATTACCAAGGACACCAACGCAAGAAAGGATTGGATAATAAAAGTATTGAATAATGTAAAGTGCATATTCTATCCGCCACCATAATGGGTTTCGATAATAATATGTAGAACTAAGCCAAACATCCCAATATAAACTCCAGTCCATTCTTGAGACATTCCGGCCTAATGTTCTCAGATTATGAATCATTGTTGGAACATTCCAGTCTAACGTTCTCAGATTTTGATTCATTGTTGGAACATTCCAGACACTTGTGCTCAGATTCTGATCGCTCCCCACTGCATCTCTTGAGCTGCCGATCTCTTTTAATGCAGTCGGTGGTGCTACCACTCATACTGTGGAATAGCATATTCAACGGAACCCATTTATCATTGAAAGTTGGAACCCCTCCACTGGGATGATTACAATCCATGGAGACTGGAATGAACCGCAGTCACTAAACAAAAAGGCTCAGTTAACCCCTTCCTTTCGTAACTTTTCCTATCCCAATAAAAGGGGACATTTACTCAGTCTGGGCGGAATAAATGGGCGTTGCTTAGGGACAGACCATAAATCTTTCAATGTTCTTATTCTTTCTTCCGTGTATGTGGGAGTAGTGCAAGAACACTGCAGGACTGGTTATATTACATACTGTTTATAAAGGGAGATAGAGCATAATAAACAGACCGGCTGCATAAGGTGACCAGTGGGGGCACTTCCATAGACAAAAAAATCAGTGTCCACTATTTATTGACCATTGGCGTTGTGCACTGCTGCTCCTTATGATATCATTCAGAGTATTGAGACTGCTGCTCAGGAAAAGGAGAAGGTAATTCTGTCCCCATGTGTCTGATACAGAGGTACAGGAGGAAACCATTCAGCCTCTCGATCCTGTTACAGATGGACAGTGGGAGGCTATAAAGCCTCTCGGGTGTGTTTCAGAGGGACAGGAGGAGGCCATTCAGTCTCGAGTCTGTTGCAAATGGACAGAGGAGATCATTCAGCCTATTGAGACTGTTACAGAGGGACAGGAGGAGGCCACTCTGCTTCTTGAGCCTGTTATTCAGTAACTAACAGTTTTAAAATACTTATGGAGAAGGACAGCCCTGATATAAATGGTAAAGTTCTAAATTGAATCAGGCCAACTTTGAACGTTTTATATTGGCAATTTCAAAAGCTGCTTGGGAGAAGCTCGTGACAGGAAAGTGGGAGGCCATCACAAATGAGATTACAGGTTCTAGATGGAGTATCTTCCGGTTCATGAGCAATGCAAGGCTGGTAGGTGTCGGGAATGCTGGCTGGCGAGCGGAATTGAGGTTCTGTTCAAGAAAAAGACGGAAGTATATGATAGGTACAGACAGGAGGGATCGAGTGAATCCAAAGAGGACTAGCAGGGCTGTAGGCTATTACTCAAGAGGGAAATGAGGAGGGTAAACTGGGGACATAAGATATCTTTAGAAAATAAGGTAAGGGACAATCCAAAGAAATTGTACCAATACATTGAGGTCAAAAGAGTAACTAGGGAGAGGACAGGGCCCTTTGAATATCAGAAAAGTGACCTATGTGTGGAACTACAGGAGATTGGTGAGAAACTACATAAATATTTTGCATCAGTATTTACCGTGGAGTAGGATATGGAAGGTAAAGAAATTGGGGAAATGAATGGTGATATCTTCAAAAGCGTCCATATTACAGAAGATGAGGAGCTGGCCATCTTAAAATGCATTAAGGTACATAACTCCTTCTGACCTTTTATGTGACTCGTGGATCGGCACTGGAAGTTACTGCAATGAAAGGTACATATCTTAATCTGATCTTAGAATAGGAGAAACTGCCGGCACAACATCAACAGCTCAAGGGCCTGTATTGTGCTGCACTGATCTGTGTTCTATGACCTGATCAGGTGTACCCCAGAATCTTATGGAAAGTTAGGGAAGTCATTGTTTGATATCTAGTTAAGATATTTTTATCATAGACAGCTACAGGTAAGGTTGTGCCATTGTTTAAGAACAGTTGGTAAGGAAAAGTCAGGAAACTATAGACCGGTGGGCCTGATGTCATTCGTGGGTAAGTTGTTGCAGGGGATTCTGAGGGACAGGATTTACTTGTGTTTGGAAAGGTAAATTCTGATTAGCGATATTCAACATGACTTTGCATGTGGGAAATCTTGTCTCACTAATTTGATATAGTTTATTGAAGAAGTGAAGAATAAGATTGATGAAGGCACAAAAAATCGAACTGTGGAATAGAATATGGACTTGAATAAGGCATTCGTAAAGGTTCCACGTGGTAAACTGTTAAGCATGGTTAGATCGCATGGAATACAGGGAGAGTTGTAGATAATTCGCTCAAAGGTAAGAGATCAAGGTAATGCTGGTGCAGCGTATTTTATTTGCACTGGAGGCCAGTGACTAGCAGTGTACCACAAGGATCTAATGGATTTTGTCATTTATGTAAATGAATTGGATGTGAATGTTAGTAAGAATGGTTAGTGAGTTTACAGGTAACACCAAAATTGGTGAGGTAGTAGACAGTAAAGATGATTAACTCAGAGTAAAACGGGACCCTGATAAGATGTGCCAAAGTGCCGAGGAGTGGTTGAAGGAGTTAATGTCAGACAAACGGAAGGTGTTCATTGTTGTGAGCTAAATTGGGTCGGCACTTGTAAGCAGGATCCTGGGAAGTGTTTCCAAACACAGACAACTAAATAGAAACTATAGAAACCCTGCTTTGTGGAAACAGGCCATTTGGCCCATTGAGTCCACACTGACCCTCCAGATAACAACACACCCATACGTTACCCAGTGATTCTACATTTCCCTTATACAATTCACCGTACCTGCAATTTCCCTGGGTACTTTGGGGTAGTTTAGTGAGGCCAGTGAACTTATCCTGTGCATTTTTAGACTGTGGGAGGAAAACCAAGCACCCGAAGGAAACCCACACAAACACGGGGAGAAAAAGCAAACACCACAAAAAGAATGACCAAAGGGTAGAATCGAACCCAGGTCATTGGTGTTCGAAGGCAGTATTGCGAGCCACGTTACCACCTAACGACCATCGGGATGAGTGACTTATTGCTCCCATTTTCTCTGGATCTGTCACATCTGTTCAGATGATGATAAATTTCAGCGTGGTGCCTCTGTCAAGCCCTCCTTAACCTTCACCCCAGAATTCACATTCTAATGGACAGGGCCTTAAGCTGTGACTGACACATTGCCTGCATAGCTGCCCTCACCCCTTCTCCTCCTATCCAGATCAAGTGTTCCATTAATACTACAGCATGCAAGATAATTGCTGATTAAAAATAAAACAAAAAGCTGCATACATTGGAGATCGGTAACCAATACTGTTCTGATGAAGACTCCCCAGATTTGAAACATTGACTCTGCTCTCTTCTGACAAAGGATTGTGAGAAAGTGACAACTGCAAATGCAGTGAATTCTAAAGTGAATTCCTGATGAAGAGTTTATGACTGAAACATAGTCTTTCCTGCTCCTTGGATTCTGCCTGACCTGCTGTGCTCTTCGGGGGCCACACTTTTGGACATTTTCCTTCAGATGCAACCAGATCTGTTGAAGTTTTCCTGCAAATTCTTTGTATATAATTTCCTGTTTATAACATAAACAAAGATTTCCCTGCAGCATTGTCTTCCATGCACATCTTCCACAAATGTTTGCTTCTTCTTCTTAGTTCTAAGCTGCAGTCAAACTGTTTCTGTATAAACTGAGCACCGTAGTGAGATGAATGTTAGATTCAGCGAGATTTGTCTTGATGCCTTTCTCGATGTTACAAAATCTTTCTGCATTGTGTTCGACAAACACATGGATGAGAAAGGCTGAGATGGATATAGGCCAAGTACAGGGATATGGAGTCAATGTGGACTGACATTTTGGTCGGAATGGACCAGTTCTGGCTGAAGGGCCTTTCTCCGTGCAGTAGGATTGTACGACTGGAAATGAAAGTAGTTTGGGATATAGACAAGCCCGCGGGGCGGGGGTGGGGGGGTGGTGGGGGGGGGTGCAGGGGGTTTGAGAAACAATGTCATGGAAAGATATGTTCACAAGTTTCAGAATTCTGAATGTAGACATGTAGATCACATCTGACGACATAAGCCAACATTACCAGGAATGATGGGTGAATGGAATATTGGTCTGAGTTCAGATGATGGAGAGTTTTAGATTAGGATTTGTTCTGCAGCTTTGTTTGTGGGAGTGGTGTGAGCAGAGTCTTTGACTCCGGGCTGAATCTAATTTCTCTCAGTGTCATTTTAATTGAGTGACAGAGCGATTGTTTGTATGAGACTGAGTTATTTTCCTGGTGCTATCTTATCGAATTCACCTCATTCACTACCCGCCCCACCCCACCCCATGGTGTTCCTGTCATTCAATGCCAGCCTGATTCTCCCACTCAGCACGGTTGGAGGTATTCACCATCGCCGTAAATCTCTGGATATTCCGCGATCCCTAGCACTGATGCCAAAAATAAACGCCAGTGGGCAAATAATTGAGCTTTCTCAGTTCGAAGATGCCCTGCCGAGATGAGGCGGAGCATGGCAGATAAGACAATAGATAATAGACAATAAACAATAGGTGCAGGAGCAGGCCATTCGGCCCTTTGAGCTTGCACCAACATTCATTATGATCATGGCTGATCATCCACAATCAGTATCCTGTTCCTGCCTAATCCCCGTAACCCTTGATTCAACCATCTTTAAGAACTCTATCCATCCATAAGGGGAAATTACAGCGCGGGTTTGTCGACAGGAGCATTGATGTCCTGGTGGATGGGCTAGTAGAAAGGGCGAACTTCTCTTCTCAAAGGTAGCCACACCTGCAGACCCACCAAGCATGGTCTGAGCTCTACCACCCAGCTCAGTGCAGTATCTGTGGTCCGAAGAAATGTCCAGCAATGCAGGACAAGCATCAATAACCTTCCCCAATCTGTCAGGATAAGGGTCATTGTATTCTCTCTGCTCCCTCACATTCACTGTATATCTGTTATAGCACCTACCTCCGAACAAGGCTCATGCTCCAATATTCTCACTGCTGTGTGCAGCATATTCCTCTCCTCTCTCTAGCCTTTGTGATACCCCAACTCATTTATAGAATGCTCTGGAGAGTGCTAATTATGGAATGTTCCAGATAAAGTTCCAAACAATTCCCGGTTTCAGGAGGATGACAGTGCCCCGGTGTGGAAAGCATGAGGGGAAGGAACAGTGTGTTTTTAAAAATTAAAATTACATGCACACGAAATTGAAATCCATCATGAGGCCATTCCTTCCTTCAAATGTGCTCTAACCTTTAATAAGATTGGAAGTGATCTAACTGTCTCCTGAGCACCATGTTATAGGAACTTTCTGTCATTCAGCCCCTGGCGTCCTGTCACTGACCAGACGACATTCAGGCATTTTATCCTGGGTTTCTTCAAGCATGTGTTCCTTAGGCATTTCCCATCGGGACGGACTCTACTACCAATATGTCCCAGCAGCTTTCTACTTTCATGCAATAGTAAGCATCCTTCACACAGACCAATCAGAAATATACTGTTATTTAATAGTTGTCGATATCTAAACACAATTATTATTCAAGTTATTTTGTTTGTGTCACCTTATTGCATTCAGCTCAAGATAGCATCTAAACACTTCCTTCCAGCAAAGAACATTTTTATCCTTAGCTGGTAGCTTGACCGTTACCTGAATTGTACCTTTTTCCTTGTTATGAAAGTTTCTCTTGCCCTTTGTCTGTGAGTGCTTCTGTCTGAAACAGTTACACAGGCTCCCACTCAGTTGGTTGGACGGCTGGTTTGTGATGCAGAGGGAAGCCAATAGCGCAGGTACAATTTCCCACATTGACAGAGGTCACCATGGAGGGGACGTTCTCGGAAACTCCAGGGCTCAACTCCACTCTCCTGCTAATCCCTCATATCCCTCAATTCGCTGATATGTCAAAATCCAATCCAGCCCATCTGTAAAAACAATCAGTGGCCCAGCCTTCACAACTCTCTGATTTAGTTAAATTCAGACTTCACGACCTTCTGAAAGAAGACATTTCTTTGTACCTCAGTTTCAAATCGATATTCCTTATTCTGTCTCTGAGTTCGAGACTCTGCCCAGGTGTGGAAACACATTCTCAGCATCTACCTTGTGAAGCCCCCTCTGTATCCTTTACGTTTCAGTAATATCACGCTCATTCATTTCGAGCACAATGAATAATCGCCTCACCATTTTAGATGTATTCAATAATTGAACCCTTTCATCCCAGGAACCTGCGTACTGTATCAATCTAGTTACTTGCTGCAACACCACGCTGACTTTATCTTTCATACGCAGGAACACTCCAATCCCTTTTTACTGATCCTTTGTTGGGAGTCTTCTTCATTAAATAACAGCCTGACTTTTGGTTCGCAGTGTCATCCTCAAACTCGGATGTATATTGCATTAAGCTCCCGCCGTCAGGCTGTCAGAATAGACTGTAAATAACTGATGCCATCGGACTGTTATTTGTGATACTCCAGTAGATATGTCTTTATCATAACGATCTATTAATCCTGACTCTACAATTTCTATGTGTTGACCACCCGTCATCCCATGCTAATACATTGTCCGTAACACTATGAGCTTCTGTCTTCTGTAAGAACCTTTATTTTGTGATACGTTGTGGAAGATCTCTGGAAAGCCACATGCCTACCAGTTCCCCTTTACCAAGTCCGCATGTTAAATTTTCAGGGATCTTAGGAAAACTTTGGAGACAATATATAGTTTCACATTCAAAAAACCACGCTGACCCTGCGTGAAGTTTTTCTAAATGCCTTTCAATTCTTTCCTTAATAATAGACTCTCGCAGATTCCCAGTAATAAAGGTTAGGCTAAATATTTCCTGCCCTCTGTCTCATTCCTTTCTTGAAGACAGGCGCCACGTTGGAGGTTCTCCAGTTTCGCTGGAATACTCCTGAAATCTAGAGAGTTACGGAATCTTTCACACAGTACCACCAGTCATTCCGTGATCACTTAAAAAAAAAACTCTGAATTACTGCTGACCGGTCTACCCTTACTCTTGTCCGTTTGTCAAAAAACCTTGTTCCTTTTGTTAGAGACAGTTCAGAAACTTGCCTCATTTTAACATTTTGTTTATGTCATTGACATGCTTACAGTGCCTTCCCTTGTGAGGAACAAGGCAAAGTACTGGTGTAATTTTTGCCTGTTCACTGTAGCCAGTTCCCCAGTCACATCCTCCAAATGACCTCAATATACTTTCCAGACTTCATTTCTACCTAAGTTCACACATTCATTTTGAATTTTTTATATATACACAGAAAATTTTGTGATGCTTGTTTTTATATTTCTTGCTAATTTACTTACATCATATCTTTTGTTCCCCTTTTCTCACTTTCTAGATTCATAGAGTCACATTACACACAAACAGACCCTTTGGTCCAACTTGTCCATGCTTAACTAAACCAGTCCCATCTGCTTTCACGTGTCCCATATGCTCAAAACGTTTCCCATTTATATATTTGACCAAATGTCTTTTAAATGTTGCAGCTGTACTTTCATCTACCACTCTTCATCTTGCAGTTCATTCCATACACACATCATCCTTAATGTGAAAACGTTGCACCATTGGCCCTTTTAAATCTTCTCCATTTCCCCTTAAAGGGATGTATTCCATGTTTGAACTCCCCACCACCACCCGCAATCCCGCCACCCCTCTCCAGTGGAAGATACCTTGGCTCTCCATCCAATCGATGCCTCTCGTGATTTTATAAACTTTTATAACGTCACTTTTCAACCTTCTCCACTCCATCTAATACTAACTTCAAGAACAAGCACTTGATCGTAAGCACTGCAAATTTGAAATAATATTCAAACTGACAGGTAAACAACACAGACAAAACTTTATACTGTGATTTGTTTTTTTTTCTCTCCAAGGAACAATGCTAAGACAGCGTGAAACCCTTACCAGTATCATTAGGAAGTCAGACACTTGAATTCCTTTGTCGAAACAGGGTGATGATCCCTACACTGAAAGCGTATCTTTGGCCAAATTCGTAGTCAGAAGGGGAATTCTGATACCACACGGTAAGCATGCAGATACCTTTAGCAGAGTGAGATGAAGGCTGAGTATACTTGTTGAAATTTGGATCACAGTGTGAATTCAGTACAAATGGGGAGGTATTTTCAATAAGGTTTATTCCAAGAAGGAAACTTTCCAGAATGAGATGAGAGTGGGAGGTGCAAAACAACATGAATGGAGAGGTCGAGTCACACTTAGACCAGAGGCAAAGTGACAGCACAAAACACAGCTTGATGCTGGTGCAGGGAATGTAAACCTGATCAAAAAGCCTCAGGGAGGAACCATCATGTGAGAGAATGTGCTCTGTAATTGGAGAGGGATAACCTGGAATCAGGAAGAAGAGATGAGCAAGGAAGAGGGTGCAGCAGCAATGGCAGGGGTATCTGGAGGTAATTCAGGATGCACAGCTGAAATTCATGCCCAGCATCTGGGCACACACAATGCTCGTTAATTTGCGAATGAATACTATCCTTCACAGATTTCGTCAACCACGGGCAGTTCATCTTCTTCGGAGTCCTTTTTGAACAGAAACAATAATTGCTGAGTGTTATGGGATATCTGCTTGAATGTCTGCTCCTGTATGTCCACTGCCCTTCCTCTGGGTTTATTTCTACATCCCTCTTCAGACTAGATGAGAGACAGAAATCCTCAATTTAAATGTTTGGTTCTTTTAAATCAGGAGCAACTTCTGCATGTGGCTGAATACACGATCTGCGGATGCTGACTCCATTCTCCCAGTTTCTCCATCTCTGTTGTTTCTGTTTGATGATGTCACATTCCAGTGAACTGCCTCTGACGTGATCTCCTTTTTCTTCAAACCAGAAACCCCCTAACTCTGGTGGACAAGTCCTTCAGCTGTCACTGTCCCATCGCCCACAGTGTCGCCCTCACTCCGTCCCCTTCTTCCCAGAACAATGATATATCTCCCCTTGTCATCACTTCCTACTGCTCTCGAATCCACATTCGTGGAATCATCCTCTACCACTTCCACCATCTCCAGCAGGACTACACCATCAAACACATCTTCCCCTCCCGTCCACTGTCAGTATTACATGGGGACCATTCCTTCTGTGACATCCCCATCACCCTGAACACTTCCCCACTCCCCCCATGACACCTTCCCATGCAATTGCAGAAGGTGCAACACTTGCCCAACCACCTCTTCACTCCTCACTGTCCAAGGCTCCAGTCGCAACTTGCAGGTGAAGCACCATTTCACTTTACACTTTCAATCCAGTCTCCTGTCATTGCTGCTGACAATGCAGTTTCCTTTACACTGGGGAGACCAAACAGAGACTGTTTTAAGGAACACTTCCACTCTATCTGTAGGAATAATTCTGACCTTCCCATTGCTTCCCATTCCAGTAACTTACGTTGCTCTCATGCTGACTTTTCGGTCCTGATCTGCTGTAATGTTCCGATGAAGCACAACCCAAGCTGGAGTAACACCTCCTTTTATACTTTGGTACATTTCAGCCTGAAGGAATACATATTCATTCCCATGATTTCACAGCCTAACCCCATTACGTCTGTTTTCCAATTTTCATGCATTGTGCTGGCTTGTCTGTGACTTGTTTATCTTGCACTCAATTGAGAGAACTTATTTCTCCCATTTATACTTTAATTTACACCCATTTTATATCTGTTTCCCTTTCACCTGGCATTGCATCTCCACATGCTCTGTTTCCCATCACCCCTCGTCCACTTTTGTCAAGGGATTAAGGAGTTCTTTTCAGTTCTCAATAAGGGTCATGCAGGGCTTGAAACACTACCTCTGTTTCTCTGTCTCCACAGATGCTGCAAGACACGCTGAATTTCTCCAGCAATTTCTGGTTTTGAACAGCTTTAAAGACGTCTGTCAAAGCTGCCCAAACACCCTGTCCATCATGAAGCACCATACACTGAGAAGTGAACAATAACGCAAGATGTAGAAATTCATTGTTTCTGAAACGACGTAAGCCTGGCATCATTGCCGCTACAGAGAGCTTAATGAAGACCATGAAGAGAAACAGAGGGAAACACATTCAGTTTAAACACCGAAGGTGGCATGACTGAAAGGGAAAAGATTCAGATGAATGTTAGAATTAGAATTTCTATAGTGTGGCAACAGGCCCTTTGGCCCAACAAGTTCACAGCGATTCTCTGACGATTAAATCAAACAGACCCATTTACATATCTTACATTTATCTCTGACTAATGGACATAACTGAACACTATGGGCAATTTAACCAGGCCAATGCACCTAAGCTGCACATCTTTGGACAGTGGGTGGAAACCGAAGCACCTGGAACAAACCCACTCAGACATGGGGAGAATGTGCAAACTCCACATAGACAGTCGCCGGAAGATGGAATTGAATCTGGGCCCGTAGTGTTGTGAGGCAGCAGCGCTAACCACGGACCCCCCGGTGCTGCCCGGCGGGGCAAGTTTAGGGGTTTTGAGAATCATGACAATTAAGAGGTGTGACACCATGGACAAACGCTCAGAAGAATGAGAATACTTAAATGGAAGTGTTACCACATCAGTAACCAGAGTAGGTCATGGGGTGATGGGTGAATGGGTCTCGGTGTGAACTAGGGGACAGATAGCAGAATTGCAATGCAGAAATTGAAGCTCAAAACTGGGAGTTTATGTGGTACTTTCGATCACAGCTGGACAGAAGGCGAAATGTATTAAATCACAATCTGCAACATTTTGCCCAGGATAATCCCTCAGTCTGTCATTTACATTAAGCTGATCGATGTTTCAGAGATGAGTTGGTGAATGTACCAGTGGCAGAACCATATGTAACTAAAAATGATGACAATCCATTTAAAGCTACTGCACTTGACCACTGTACTTTCATTCCAAACAGCAGGACTGATATCTGAGAGAGAGGGCGAAATGAATATAACACAACCAGATCAGATATAAGCTCTACAGTTCTGCCACATCCAGTCAGAAATGCAGTTGAACTATGAAACAACTGACAATAAAAGAGGATTCCACAAATATTATTTAAAAACAAGATTGTTCAATGGGAGTACGGCGTCAGTGGTTGAGTCATCATTTATTGCTCAGTTATTAGTTTAGAGTCAACTACTTTGCTGTGGGACTGGAGTTACATGTGTCCAGAGCAGGTGTGGATGGTAATTCCCTTCCAAAAAAGGCATCAGTGAACCAAATGTGTTTCTCCTACAATCAGAAATTGATTCATGATCATCATTACACACTTAATTCCAAGCATTTGTTGGATTTGAATTCCACCATCTACTGAAACATGATTCGATCTTAGGTCACCAGAATATTACTGGGGTTGTTAGACTAACATCTCAGCAGTTATTGCTGAGGCTATTGCTCTACCATTCCTCAAAAGAATGGAGCCTTCCTGTACATCAGTGTAAAAGACAAGGATGCAGTGTCTACACCATCCCCAGCCAGAAGTGTTGCTTGAATAATGCCCACAGAATCACAGATGCCAGTCTTCAACCAATTCGGTTTTCCACACGTGACATGAAGAAACAGTTGAATGCAGTCGATACGACAAAGCAATGGGCCCTGACACCATTCCTGCAATAGAACAGAAGACTTGTGCTGCACACCAAGCCGTGTCACTGGGCACGCTGTTTCATTCCAGCTCCAACTCTGACATCTCCCTGGCAATGTGGAAGATTACTCAACTATATCGGATCCCTTAAGAGGGGAATAATTACAATCTGACCAATTACCACCCCCTCAGTCCTATCACGACAGTAAAATTGGTGAGAGTTCTTCCTGAGAGAGCTGTCAAGTAGTACAGAAATAATCAGCTCAGTGCGGTTTCTCATAGTTCCCCATGTGGAGATGGTGCCGTTGTGGAATTGTCACTGGACTACTAATCCAGACCAGGTAAAAGCTTTGGCAGCTGGTAGAAGTTAGAAACAATTAATAAAATATCGAGATGTAAAATCTGGTGCCTGTAATACAGACCTTGAAGCCCATGTCAATTGTCAACATAAATTTGCTTCCTCAGTGCACTTTCAGGAAGTGAATCTCCCGTGATTTCCTGGTCTGGCCTAAACGTGACTCCAGATACACAGATATGCAGTAACCTCTTCAATGGTCTCCGAAACTGCCAAGCAAAGCCGTTGTATCAAACTGTTCCAAGATCTTAAAGGTTAAACCTGGACAGAACCCCCGGAACCAGCCTCTGTATTGGAAAAGAGAACGGGATTCACAGTCCTGTCGACCCTGCAGGGACCTCTTTCCTGAAATCTGAGAGTTTCTAACAACATTTACAGAGCTTTCCCACAGACTGCACAGAAACATCGGGAAAGCAGTAGGTCATATAACACATTGAACCTTCCCCACTCTACGTTTTGACCAAACATCTCTTCAATTCACTTTTCCCAAACACTGTATTCTCTATATCCATTGAACTGATTGACTATCGGGAATAAAAAAAGTAGGAATTTCGGTCCATCAATTTTGCTCTCCCTTTCAATATAATGATGGCTGACCATATATTCCCACACCAACCTCCTGCTTCAACTTCATCCCTTTAGTGTCTAGAAATCCTTATTTATATTCAGTGCCTTTGCTTCCACAGCCTTATGTGGCAGAGAATTCCCCAGGTTAACCAGCCTCTGAGTGCAGACATTTATTCTCATTTCAATGCAGAGTGACCTGTTTGCATCCAATAATGTGGACCCCTTGTTTGAGACGTTCCAGCCAGGGGAATTATCACCCCTGCTGACAACCTGTCTCGCCATGACAGAGTTTTATATATTACACGAGATCTCCACTCATTTCTTAAACCCCATGGAATACAGGCCCAGTCGCCCCAAACTCTGCTGCCACAACAAGCCTGTCATCCCAGAGATCAGTCTGGTTATCCATCGCTGCTTTCACTCAATGTCAGGTTTATCCTATATTAGGTAAGGAGATCAAATGTGCACACAATACTGCACAATTTTCGAGATGGGGATTCACCGAGGCCCTGTACAGCTACAGTAAGACACCTTTACACCTGGACTCAAGTCCCCTGGAAATGAAGGTCAGCATACTAATTATCTTCCTATCTGCTTTCTGTTGCTGCTCTCTGTGACTGGTGTACAAAGAGATTGAGATCCTTTTCAATGATACAGCTCCCCACTTGGTGTCTCTATTTCCAGTGGGCATGTGTCAATCTCAATTCAAGCATTGACTTCTGGTTTCAGAATTCACTGCCCTGCATTGACCTCAGAGTTTGGTGAAGAAATCAACTTATGTATACACAGAAGTACTTTCATACAGCAATAGGCTTACATCAGTTCTTTTTGAAATGTTAGCCTGTTATTCTATATTTCCAAACAATGTGCTCAATGTCACGTCTACCCACGTTGTTCTTCACCTGACAGGTATTTATCCATTTCCTCCAATTTCTCAATCACCTTTGAACTTCTTTACATCCTGACCACCTACTCACAATCTCAATTTGGGGCCAGCAGCAGATTTGGAAAGAGTACATTGAATACCCTTGAACAAATGTTTGATAAGCTTTCTGAATAGTTGAGTTGCAAACACAAATTCTTGGATTATCATACTAGTCATTGCTTTCCACTCCAAAATATATAGAACTGTTTTTGCTGATTCACGTTTTCCTTTCAACTCTCCCATTCTCAACCCATGGCAGTAAATTAGATCTAGCTGTTACACACTGTTATGGGCCAGGACAGACCTCCTCAAATAATTTCAAGGAAGGAGCGCAAACCCAACAATTACTCATTGATTGAAGGAGGTGTAAGGTGGATATTCCAGAAGTGACGCGGCTGAATGAAACACATACAGAAGAGGATAGCAGACAGAATAACTTAACCATCTGGAAAACCAAAAAATTTTCCCAATTGAATGATGTTGTTCCAAGTACTTGAAACAATCCACATTAACACACCATGGCAAAAACAAAAAGAAAAATAAACCCCAGGTTCTTACAGGAGAGATGTCAGAGTGAGGGCGAATCAGACTGGGTCTGCTTCTTTGAGTCTGGTAGCTTCACGACTGGCTGCCTGCTTTCAGCAAACAGCAAGACTGTGAAAAATCAAGCCAAACAAACCAAAGCAGAGGGTCTGCGCTGGGAGAACTGGCCACTTCCCTTTCCTCAGAACAGAAGAACAGAAGGACTAGGTTCAAGAGTAGGCTGTCTGGCCATTCGAACATGCTCTGCCATTTAATAGTATCATGGCTGACCTATTCGGACACTCAGATCCACTTACCCACGCTCGCACCGCATCCTTCATTTACTTCATTCTTCAAAATACCTTAGCTTTAAAAGGATCAACTACCGCACTGAGCAGGCAATTCCATAGAATTAGAACACTCTGGATGAAGAAGTTCGTTCTCAATTCAATTAAAAGCTACTTCCTTCACTTGCCAGTGGAAACATCGTCTTTACTTGTATGTTATTCATTCTCTTCATTATTCTATATGTTTCGATTAGGTCCGAACCCCATCCTTCTGAATTTCAATGATTATCATCCCAGTATACCCAGTCTCGCCTCATAAACCAACTCTTTCAAATCCGGATTCAACCCAATGAAACTCCTCTGCACCCCATCCAGTGCCAGTACATTCTTTCTCAAGTAAGGCGGCTTAATCTTCATAAAATACTCCAGGTGTCGCCACACCATCACCCTGTACAGCTGCAAAATATCTTACCTGCTTTTAAATCCAATTCCTTCAGCAATGAAGGACAACATACCATTTGCCTTCCTCAGTACTTGCTGTACTGCAGACCAAACTTATGTGTTTCATGAACATGGATACGCAGGTCCCTCTGCAGAGCAGCATACTGCAACGTTTTACCATTCAAGTAATACTGGTACTCCTAACAAATAGATGAATTCACATTTGCTTACATTGTATTCCATCTGCCAGACGTTTGCCTACTTAGTCGAAGTATCTGTGTTCCTCTAATACGTTTCACAGATCTTTGCACACTTCACGCTGCCACTCATCTTCGTGTCATCTGTAAACTTTGACAAACTCCGTATGTTCCCAACACCACATCATCTCTATAAATTGTAAATAATTGCAGCCCCAACACTGATCCCTGAAGCACGCCACTAGTCACTGATTTCCACATATGAATAGCACTCATTTAGGCTCGCCCTTTGCTTCCTGTTAGTCAACCAATCTTCTATCCATACTAATACTTTACTCATAACGCCTTTATCTTATGCAGCAGCCTATTGTGTGGCACCTGTCGAACACCTTTTGGGAACCTAGCCTCATTGTCTACCTTGCTCATAATGTCTTCATAAATTTCCGAAACACTGCCCTTCAGGAACCCATGTTGTGTCTGCGCAATGGGCCGATTTCTATCAAAATGTCTTGCTATTTCTCCCTTGATAATACACTCAAGCATCTTACCCACTGTACAGATTAAACTAACTGGTCTGTAGTCCCCCATCTTTCATCTACCAGCCTTTTTAACCAGTGACGTCTCATTTGCTGTTTTCCAATCAGCTGGAACTGCCCCAAAGTTCAGCAAATATTTAGAAAATTACCACAATTGAACTTGATATTACCTCCGCTATCTTCTTAGTACCCTGGAACTCATTTCATCAGGGTTTTGTTTTCCTTTTGATCCATTAGCTTACCCAACAATACCTCCACCGTAGTAATGATTGTAAGCATGTCCTTTCCTACCCACATCTCTTTGTCAATTACTGGCATGTTATTAGTGTCCTCCATTAGGATGATCAATGCAAAATACCTGCTCAATGCCTCGGCCAATTCATCCTATCCTATAACTAAATTTTCCATCTCGTCCTCTAAATGCCCAACATTTACGTTAACCACTCATTTTCATTTTATATATTTAGGGAATCATCTGCAACCTCTTTTCATATTCTGTGTTCTTTTTTTTCTCTTGTGTTCTATCCTACTTTTCTTTATAGCTCTTTTCGTGGCTTTCTGTTGAGTATTAATAATTTTCCAATCTTCTAGGTTCCTGCTTTGCTTGGCCGCTTTGCATGACTTCTCTTTAAACTTGGTAGCCTCGCTTATTGCTTAGACACCCGATGCAGATTACCCCTTTTCCTAGAGTCTTTCCTTTTCACTGAATATACTTTTTATAAGGACTTTGAAGAATTCCTTTGAAATCGTCCACTGCTCGCCGATTCTCACCATAAAGTATTTGTTACTAGTCAACTTTAGCCTTGTCCTCCCTCATTCTTTTGTAGTCTCCCTAGTTTAAGCACAGGACCCGAGTATTTAATTTTATCTTCACACTCTCGAACTGTATTTTAAATTTAGCCATACTGTGATCATGCCTTCCAAGTTGAATTCTAACTATGAGGTCATTAATTATTCCTGTCTTATTACACAGGACCAGATCTAGCATAGCTTGCTCCTTATTGTACGTGCTTTTATTTTAGAGCAGTCAAACCCAGACATTTCGGATTCACTGCTTTTAAGACACCTTTGAAAAAAAACAAGGACAGCATGACCTTGTTAAAGGTGTAGCATTTTCACAACATTAGACTTGGGACTTTATCAAAAAGTTTCTGAAAATTCCAATTCACTGCATCTATTGCTTCACCATAATTTATTTCCCAGTCGGTTTCTCAAATATGATTCACCTTTAATAATTTGACATTGATCTGATTCATGTTCATTACTTTCAAATTAATTTAATTCTCAAAGTTGCTGGCAAAGCATTCATTCTAATAGACTGTTATATTGTCCTGATTGCTTCTTTGGTGCTAAGCAGACTGTAATTCCCTGCTTTCTCCCTGCCTCCTTTAGAAATATTGGGGTTATACTTGCTGCTCTCAAATCTGTCAAAATCATCAGGAATTTGGAAGACAGCAAGCAAAGTATCCATTATTTCCATGGACACCTCCTTTAGGACTCAGGGCTAAAGATTATCAGGCCGTGGGGATTTATGAGATTTCCATTCTCTAGATTTGGACTGCAAGGATGCTACAATCATCTTCTCCAACATTTTATCTTAATATATTGCATTTTGAGAAGCTTTTACGTTTCACGCTTGTTTAATGCACTCTTCCGAAACCTATTACTTCCTGTCTTAAGCTGTTCAATGATTGACCTTCCACAGCCATACAATCACAGAAGCATAGCCTGTATAGCATCAAAATTACAGCATTATCTATATTATTCCAACTTTACTGCAACAGTCCCATAGCCATGAATGGTTTGACATTTCAAGTGCTCGTCCAGATACCTTTTAACGGCTGTGAGATTACCCGTGATAGCTCACCAACACACCCCCCCCCCCCCCCCCACCACCCCTCAGGAAGTGCAATCCAGACCACATCACACTCTGGGTGAAGAACAATCCATGAATCCTCTCTAAACCTTAAATCCTTCCTTTCAAACGTGTGCTCCCCTCTTCTTGGCCCTTTGACTGAAAGGAGCAGCTGCTGTCTATCCACCCTGTCCATGCCCCTCGTAATCTTATCCATCTGAATCATGTCCCCCTCAGCCTTCTCTACTCCAAAGTAAACAAATGGAGCTTATGAAACCTCTCTCCATAACTGATATGCTCCATCCTTGGGGGCATCCTGGTGAATCTCTGTACTCCCTCCAGAATAATCAAATCCTTCCTGTAATTTAGGTGCCAGAACCCTCAAATTTTGTTCCATCTTGGCCTAACCGAAGTGTTACATAGCTCTTATAATCTGTGCCTCGATGAGTAAATGCTATGCCTACTGTTTCCAATGATTTCTTATGCAACCTTTTATCTTTCCCCGTTATATTCACGGATATGTGGAGAAGCACCCTCTGAGCTTCCTGGTGTGCTGCCATTCATTGCATACTCTCCTGTCTGGTTCCTTCCTCCAAAGTGCATCACCTCATATTTATCAGGGTTGTATCCTATCTCTGCCATTGATCCACCCATCTGACCATTCCATCTGTATCTTCTTGTAACATAAGAACTTACTCCTCACTGCCAAACACCCAGCCAATATTTGTGTCAAACACAGACTTATTTATCACGTTGCAACTCCCCATCCACATTCACCCCTACATCATTTGTAAATACCACAAATAATAAGGGTGACAGTACTGATCATTGTGGTACATCAGGTGACACAAACAGCCTTCTACCTCCACCTATTTGTTTAGCAAAATTTTCTCTAACACTGATCTGAAACACCCCGGTCAATAGTTCCCTGCTCTATCTCTACCACCCTTTCTATAAAGGGTGTTCTCCAGTCTTCGGGCCCTCACTTGTGACCAGATTCTATTTAAACATTAGCATCAGTGCCTTTTATTCCTTGTCTCCAACAGCAGCCTGAGATGTAACTGATCTAGACCTGGGGATTGGTCCAGTTTTATACCAGCCAAAACCATCAATCCCTGCTCACATCTTACATCAATCTGTTCAAGAGCTTCCTGTCCATCTTCTTGAATTCTGTACCTGCCTCTGGCTTTTCCCATGTAAACAGACGTGATGTTCTCCTACAACAATCAATCAGCTTTCTCCACTTTCAAACACAGATTCCCGCCTTGATCTCAGACCAATTTTCCTCAGCAGGCCATTGTACTATCTGAGAGATTAATCAGGAGAATGCCCATTTAGTATATGTGATCAGTATATTTTACTTAGATCAAGACATCAAAATTGTACAGGTACAATCCAGGTACAGTCTCACCAACCCTCTGTGTTACTAATGCAGAATGTCTTTACTTCGAGTAGGAGCAAATCACTGCAGAAGCTGAATCTGTACTGAAACCAGCACATGCTAGAGATCACAGTTAGTCCTGATGAAGGGCTTATGCTCGAAACGTCGAATTCTCTATTCCTGAGATGCTGCCTGGTCTGCTGTGCTTTGACTAGCAACACATTTTCAGCTGTTATCACAGTTAGTCAGACAGCATCGTAAAGAGAGAGCAAGCTGATACTTTGATTACAGCTGATTCTTCATCGGCTGTATTCAGATTCTCTTTAAAGGGAAAGGGGCGCAGCACTGACACCTGTGGCACACCAGCGTACACCGTACACACAAACAACCTTCTACCACTACTTATGTTCTCCAATAGTTTGTCTAATGCTTACCTTCCCCTGTTTCCATATGTTCCTCCCAATGCACTTTGCTTTAATGTTTTCTGATAACTTACTGTGTGTGTTAATTAAAAGTCCTCCTGAATATCTGATTGCACCACGTTCACTGATTCGCCATTGTTTACATCTACAAGAGATATCTTCAAGTATAAAATTGTAAATTATAACTTCCCTTTCATAAATGCAGAACAACTCACATGAAATTTGCTATTACTTACTCAGTGTCCAATAAGATCTTCCTTACAATAAGTTGCAACAGATTCCCTACTGTGGATGACAACTAACTGGACAGATGTCCTCCACTATCCCATTCCTTCCCTTTGTTAATAATTTTAATGCATTTATTACCTTCTGAAGCGAATACAGAAAAATACAGTGGTCCCTATTGCAATCAATACGTGTATTGCTGTTTTCTCTGAAATTTCAGTTTGAATTGTATCTGGTCTGTCGGAATTTTCAATCCTCATCCCACTTCTGTTTTCAAATACTACCTCATAACTGTATATGATGACTTTACTCTTTCGTTACAAAGGTCCCATGACGACCTCGTTTTTCTGGGAGATTTTCTGGATCTTCCACTTTGAAGACCGACTCAATGTCACTGTTTCGTCTCCTTGTCATTTTTCTGTTCTCTACAATAAGTCATCGTATCCACACATTCGCTGTGCCACATTTGATCTTGGTTTCATTTTCCTTTCAAGTATCAACAGAAGCTTTTCGCTAGTATTTACAAATAACAAAGAAAATCACAGCACAGAAACTGGCCCGTCACACCCCCAAGCCTGTGTCAATCTAGATCCTCTATCTTTACCTGTCGCCTATTTTCTAAGGTTCTGTATCTCTCTGTTCTCCGCGCATTCACGTATCTGTCTGGATACGTATTAAATGATGCTTTCGTCCCCGCCTCGACCATCTCCACTGGCAACGCATCCCAGCACAATAACCCTCTGTGCAAAGAACTTTTCGAGCATATCCCCAATAAATTATTCCCCTTTCATCATGAATTCTAGATCCCTAGTAACTGACTCCCCCATTCTGATAATAAGCTTCTAGATAGCCACCATGTTTACACCTCTCATGATTTTGTAAACCTCAATCAAGTCCTCGCTCATCCTCCGTCTTTCTAATAAAAATAATCCTAATCCATCAAACCTCTCTTTATATATCGTTCTCTCCATCCTCAGTAACATTCTGGTGAAAATCCTCTGCCCTCTTTCCAAAGCATCCAGAACCTTTCAGTAATATGGCAACCAGAACTGTCCGGAATATTCTGAATGTGGCCGAACCAATGTCCTATACAACTGTAATATGGCCTGCCTACTCTTGTACGAAATAGATTCCAACTTCTCCACTTCTACAATTGTTAGAATGCATGAAGGAAAGTATGCTGTATGCCTTTTTGATCATTCTATCGACCTGCCACTTTCAGCGAGCCATGGACCTGAACACCCAGATCTCTCTGTACATCAATTTTCCCCAGGGCTTTTTCCAGTTACTGGATAATTCATTCTCGAATTGGATCTTTCGAAATGCATCTCCCCACATCTGCCCTTTCTCCACCAAACTCTCCAATCTATCTAAATTCTGCTGTGTTCTCTGACAGTCCCCTCAATTTTCTGCTACTCTACCAATCTCAGTATCATCTGCAAACTTGCTAATCAGACCATCTATACCTTCCTTCAGATCATGTAAGTATATCACAACAAAGAGTGGTCTCAGCACTCAGCACTGTGTGGGAAACACCACACAGAACAGTTCTCCATTTTGAGAAACTCCCTTCTATTACTACTCTCTGTCTCCTGTTGGCCAGCCAGTTCTCTATGCATCTAGTTAGGACACCCCGGACCCCTGCGACTTCACTTTCTCCATCAGTCTATCTCATCTAACGCCTTACTGAAGTCCATGTATATGACATCTACAACCCTTTCTCCACTATCAACTTTGGTATTCCTCAAATAATTCTATTATGTTTGCTAAGATGTGACCTTCCCTGCACAAATCATGGAAGGTCTTGTGTGGAGTCCGACTTGTATTACCCTGGAGTGATACTGGTTTTATTTCCAAAGCAGGACTTTATAAAATGCCACACTGATTGGCTGCGTACAAATTGAATGTTGTTTTGAACAAA
This sequence comes from Hemiscyllium ocellatum, assembly GCF_020745735.1. Taxonomy (NCBI): domain Eukaryota; kingdom Metazoa; phylum Chordata; class Chondrichthyes; order Orectolobiformes; family Hemiscylliidae; genus Hemiscyllium; species Hemiscyllium ocellatum. Next base: position 841,265 of record NW_026868059.1, on the reverse strand, counting down.
ATACAATCTATCCAAAAATTAAAATCTGCAAACGCAAATTAGCACCTCCAGATTTATTGGTGCGTCTGTGCGAGAGATGCGGTATATGTGCGTGGGCGTGGGGCGGGGCGGGGGGGTAGAGGGTGGCGTGCGAGTGAGAGAGAGAGGATGTGTATGTTTGTTTCCATGTGTGTGAGCGAAAAGGGTGTGTGTATGTTTAGGGATGAGAATGAGAGCCTGTACTCAAGTTAAGACACAGACAGATTTGGCAGATCCTTGTCCCCACACACACCCAGTCCGTGGTTTCAGAGCTTCTATGCTCTGCAGCCTCTGCTCCATTTGTTGTTCATGTTAAAGACCCTGATGCTGTAACTACAGTCCCCATGCTCCATCCTCAGTTGGGTCACCAAATCCTCTGGTCTCCCTGAATGTCTGAGGTAGCTCACAACACAACCTCCAGCAAACCATTCCCAGCCCCTCCACTAACTGTTCAATAACAGGAGACAATCAGACTTCCCTCCACTAAAAGTGAGATAGCTACTCCTTTATAATTATAATTCAGGGTCCTCCTCGTGTTTCTGACCACGTGATCAGCTGAGAGGGACAAACACAGGCGTTCAGAGGACAGGCACAGAACACGTTTTAAAGACATGAGTCAAAGATGCTGAAACTCCCTGTCCAATATGGAGCACAACTTGGGACACACCGGGAAGTGAGCAACAACCCGAAACACAACCCGCTGTCCATGGAGCACCACATGGGACACACCAGCAAGTGAACAACGGCCCAGCCCACACACTGCTGTACAACAAGGAGCACGACGTGGGACACACCGGGAAGTGAACAGCTGCCCTGCACACACACCCTTTTCCATGGAGTAACACATGGGACACAGCGGGGAGTGAACAATAGCCTGACACATACCATTACATTATTTCTGAACTTCGTGATGCCAGCATTCGATACAATACACAACCAAAAACCAAGGCCAGAGAAACATACAGATGGACAGAGACATTCACATTGAAGATAGAAACGGACATTTAAGACAAAAACAGCATGTTGTTGAAATATGAGAGAAAAAAAAACAAGAGAGTGGGCCTATCTGGAGCAGTGAGACCTTGGCGGTTCAAATCACAAGAATGAGAACATTGAATAAATACATTGCCAGATCAACTGACAAAATTTGTTCCACTAAATTCTAAATCTGCCTCACAGAACAAACGCAGAAACTATAAACTTGGACAAGTAGACAACCCAGCATGGCAGACTATCCCAGTGTATTGCTCAGTAAACTGGACTATCTGCCCAGCATGAGGAGCTGTGCAGACTATGCAAGTGTATTGCTCAGTAAGCTGGAACAGTTGCCCAACGTGGCAGTATTACGAAACTGCCGGTATATTGCTGCTACATTTGCACTACATAACTGACTAACACGGGACAATTTGCCACCCATACTGTGAGGGACAGTAAATGGGCTCCCACAAATAAATGTCTCTGTATCTTCATGCATTAGTTCAAGGCAAGTGGTTTTATGTGTGCATGTGTGTGTGTCTGGTTCTGTGACTGCGTTGGATGTGAAAATCATTTTCTAAGAGAGAGCACACATGGAGGAAATCAATTTAAATGTGACCAACTGTTAGGGCTGGGTATAATGGACAGAGAGAGATAGTTCATGGGCAGCTGTTAATGACGTGCTTGAGAATATTAAAGTAAAGGCATTGCCGGACCCAACGGATTATAAATCAGTACGCACAGGAATGATGGATGGATGGGGAGACCTGTGTGATATCAGATATGAGGTGTGCAATATTGAATCAGATTTGTTTCTGCAGGTTTGCAGCTGTGAGTGTCAGCAACAGACGAATGCCATATTTAAGACTGTATTTCACAGCTCATGGTTCAAATAGCAGCTGGGATGAGCCAGTGAAGAATATGCTGGAGTTATCAATCGTTACAATTAGGAATGGTCAGGGTAGTGTCAGAAATTGGTTCCTGGCCAAAGGGATCACCATTGTTGTCATTTGTCTGTTTCAGCTTCAGATATTGGCCGGGATGAGATGGAGTTAGAAGAAGGAAATGCAATTTGTAACCAGAACAAAAGGTAGTGACCTAAATGCTTTCAATAATCACATAGCAAGAGCAGTGATACAACGGATCATGGTTCACAGCTGAAACTGAGCAAGTCAACACAGCAACCCATGAGCAACACTGCCAGAAGCAAGGAGGGAGAGAGTGATTTAACAATTTAGTAGTGGCTTGTCAAGTGAATATCTGGATTCAGAGTCTTATCAGGAACAGTAACAGTGGCAAGGAGGGTAGAGTGAATGAAAGAACAGTATTACTGTCAAACATGATTTATAGAATTAATGACTGAACAGTGAGACTTACCAGGGACACCAACGAAAGCCAGGATTGGATAATAAAAATATTGTATAATGTAAAGTGCATATTTGATCCGCCACGATAATGACCTTCGATCATAATATGTAGAAAGAAACCAAACATCCCAGTTTAAACTCCTGTCCATTCTTGGGACATTCCAGTCAAATGTTCTCAGATTATGATCCATGACAGTAACATTCTAGTCTAATGTTCTCGGATTCAGATTCATTGTTGAAACATTCCAGACTTTGTGCTCAGACTCTGATCTCTCCCACCTTTCTCTCTGTAGCTGCTGATTCCTGTTAACACTGTTGGTGATGCTCTCACCATACCGTGGGATAACACATTCAACGGAGCACACTTATCATTAAAAGATGGAAACCGTCCACTGGGGTAATTGCAAGCCATGGAGACTAACATTAATCACAGTCACTGAACAAACAGGTCAAGTTAACCCCTTGCTGACATCACTTTTCATATCCCAGTAAAAGGGAACATTTACTCGGTGTGGATGGAATGGATGGGCATTGCTTAGAGATGGACCATTAATCTTTCAATCTTCTTATTGTTTCTTCCGTGTATGTGGGAATAGAGCAAGAACACTGCAGGACTGTGTATATTGTGTATTGTTTATTAAAGGCGACAGTGAAAAAAAATAAAAGACCAGCTTCATAAGGTGACTGGTGGGCTAATTTACAGAGACAATAAACCAGTGTATATGTTTATTGTCCATTGATTTTGTATAATGTTGCTCCTGGGTTTATGTGCACTGTTGTCATTGTTGGGACGTCATTCTGAGCATCGAGACTGCTGCGCAGGAGCAGGAGGAAGTAATTCTGTCCCCATGCCCCTATTACAAAGGGACAGGGGAAGGCCATTCAGCCTCTCAAGACTGTTACAGAGGGACAGGAGGAGGCCATTCTGCTTCTTGAGCCTGTTATGCAGTATCCATTTGTTGTAAAATACTTATGGAGAAGAATACTTCGAATATATATTTTAAAGTTTTAAGTTTAGTCAGGCCAACTTTGAACGTTTTATGTTGTCACTTTGAAAGTCTGCTTTGCAGAAGCTATTGGCAGGAAAGTGGGTGGCCTTCACAAATGAGTTACAGAGTCTAGCGTCAGGATGTTCCTGTCTATGAGCAGGGTAAGATTAGTAGGTGTAGGGAATGCTGCATGGCGAGCAGAATTGAGGCTCTGTTCAAGAAAAGGCGGAAGCATATGATAGGTACAGACAGTAGGTATCAAGTGAATCTATCGTGGAGTACCAGGGAAGTAGGCTAATACCCAAGAGGGAAATCAGGAGGGCAAAATGGGGACATAAGATATCTTTCGAAAATATGGTAAGGGACAATCCAAAGAGATTATACAAACACATTAAGGCCAAAAGAGTGACTAGGGAGAGAACAGGACCCCTTAAATATCAGCAACTGACCTATGTGTGGAACTACAGGAGATCGGTAAGATATTAAATAAATATTTTGCATCAGTATTTACTGTGGAGTAGGATATGGAAGGTAGAGAACTTGGGGAAATGAATGGTGATACTTAGAAAATTGTCCATATTAAAGAAGATAAAGAGCTGGATATTTTAAAATGCATTAAGGTGGATAACTCCCTCTGACCTTTTAAGTGACTCTTAGTTAGGCACATGGACTGTAGTACAATGAAGGTTAGTCTGACCTTAGAGTAGGATAAACTGCCGGCGCAACATCAACAGCTCAAGGGCCTGTACTGTGCTGCACTGTTCTATGATCAATGAACTGATCAGGTACCCCGGAATCTATTGGGAAGCTGGAGAAGTAATTGTTCGGTCTCTGGCTGAGATACTTGTATCATGGACAGACACAGGGAAGATTGTGCCATTGTTTAAGAACAGTTCGGAAGGAAAAAACAGGAAACTGTAGACAAGTGGGATGGATGTCATTGGTGTGTAACTTGTTGGAGGGGATTCAGAGGGACAGCATTTACTTGTTTGTAAATGCAAATTCAGATTAGCGATGGTCAACATGACTTTGCATATGAGAAATCGTGCCTCACTAATTTGATTTAGTGTTTTGAAGAAGTGACGAATAAGATTGATGAAGGTACAGAAATAGAACTGTGGAATGGAATATGGACTTTAGTAAGGCATTCGAAAAGTTTCCGCATGGTAAACTGGTTAGCATGGTGAGATCACACAGAATACAGGGAGAGTTGGAGGTAATTGGTTCGAAGGTAATAGACGAAGGTAATGTTTGTGAGCTGTGTTATTTGGACTGGAGGCCTGTGACCAGTAGCGTGCCACAAGGTTCTAATGCATTTTGTCATTTCATATAAATGATTTGGACATGAATACAATAGGAATGGTTAGTGAGTTTGCAGATAACACCAAAATTGGTGAGGTAGTGGACAGTGAAGATGGTTAACTCAGAGTAAAACAGGACCCTGATCAGATGGGCTAAATGGCCGAAGAGTGGCTGATGGAGTTCATGTCAGACAAACGGAAGGTGTAACATTTTGTTGAGGCAAATTGTGTTCGCACTTATAGGTAGGATCCTGGGAATTTTTTTCAAACACAGACAGCTACATAGAAATTATAGAAGCCCTGGAGTGTGGAACCAGGCCATTTGGCCCATCGAGTCCACACTGACCCTCCAGATAACATGCTGACCAACACACTCATACGTTACCCCGGTAACTCTACATTTCCCATGGACAATCTACCGAATCTGCACATCACTGGATACTGTGGATCAATTTAGTGAGGTCACTGAACCTAACCTGGACATTTTTGGCTGCGAGAGGAAAACCAAACACCCAGAGGAAACTCACGCACACACAGGGAGAAGGTGCAAACACCGCACAGAGAGTCACCAAAAGGTGGAATCAAACCCAGGTCATTGGTGCTGTAAGGCAGTATCGCTAGCCACTGTACCACTCATTGACCAGCTGCGAGAGAAACGGTATCCTCCCACTTTCTCTGGATCTGCCACATCTGTTCAAATGATGTCAAATTCCAGTGCAGTGCTTCCGACAAGCCCTCCTTTATCTCCACCCAGAATTCACATTCTGAATGACAGGGCCTTAAGCTGTGACTGACACATTGCCTGCTCTTCTGCCCTCGCCCTTCCCTTCTTGCCAGATCAAGTTGCCCATTAATACTGCAGCATGCAACATAATTGATGATCTAAAATAAAACAAGGAGCTGCATATACTGGAGATCGAAAACAAAAGCTGTTTTGATGAAGAATCTCCAAATTAAAAATGTTGACTCACTCTCTTCCTACAGGGGATTAGGAAGAAGTGAATTCTGAAATGAATTCCTGATGAAGGGCTTATGACCGAAACATAGACTTTCCTGCTCCTTGGATGCGCCCTGACCTGCTGTACTATTCGAGGGCCAAACTTTCGACTTTCTTCCTTTAAATGGTACCAGACCCGTTGAATTTTGTTTGCAAACACTGGTATATCTAATTTCCTGTTTAGAACGTACACATTTTTTCCCTGCAGTATTGACTCCCATACACATCTCCCACCAGTGTTTGCTTGTACTTCTTTTTTATAACCTCCAGTCAAATTGTTTCTTTGTAACCCTGATTGCTGGGGTGAGATGAATGGTAGATTCAGCAAGATCTTTCCTGAGGCCTTTCTTGATGTCACAAAACCTCGCTGCACTTTGTTCGAACAATATATTAATTGGAAAGGCAGAGAAGGATATGGGACAAGTGCAGGGAAATGGGGTGAATGTTGACGGACATTTTGGTTGGTATGGACCAGTTTTGGCTGAAGGGCCTGTCTCCATGCATGACAGGAAATGAAAGTGGTTTTGGGAATAAGCTGCGAGGGTGAGATTGAGCAAAAGTATCATAGAAGGGGGTGTTCACAGGTTTCAGAATGCTGTGATATAGACATTTCCATAGCATCCGGGAAAATAAGACAGGATTACCAGGAATGATGGTGAACAGAATATAGGTATGAGTTCAGATGATGGAGAGTTTTGGATGAGGATTTGTTCTGCAGCTCTGTAACTGTGAGTAGGGTCAACAGAGTCTTCAACTCATCCGTCTGAATTTAGCAATAATTTATCATTGAGTGATTTTCATTGAGTGTGACAGGGGGATTGTCTGCATGAGGCTGAGCTAGTTTCCTGGTGCTATCTTATCGAACTCACCTCATTAACTACCCACCCAACCCCATGGTGTCCCTCTCATTCAATGCCAGCCCGATTCTCCGACCCATCATGGTTGGAGGTACCCACCATCGCCGGATGCCCCTGGAAATTCCGTGATCCCTGACACTGGTGCCATCTTTAAAAGGACAATGGGCACTCGATTGAGCTTTCCTCAATTTGGAGCTGCCATGTACAGTTTACACAGAGCACAGCAGATAAGGGAAAATTACACCACGATTTGTCAACAGGGTCACAGATATCCTGGTGGATGGGTTAGTACATCTCTTCCCAGAGAGGGCCAAACCACCAGACCCACCGAACATGGTCTGAGCTCATTACCCAGCTCAGTGCAGTATCAGCGATCAGTAGCAATGCCCAGCAATGCAGGAAAAACGTCGATGACATTCCCTACTCTGCGAGGATAAAGGGTCATTGTATGCTTTCTCGTCCCTCGCACTGAATGTATGTCTCTTCTATCACCAACACCCGAACAAGGCTCATGCTCTTCTACTCTCATTCCTGCACGCAGCAGCCGCCCCCCCCCCCCCCCCCACCCCGTGTCTCTTGCCTTTGTAATATCCCCACAGATTGTAGTATGCTCTGGAGAAGGGTGTTTATGGAATGTTCCAGATAATGTTTCAAATAGTTCCCAGTTTCAGGAAAATGGCAGTGCCCCAGTGTGTAAAACATTAGGTGAAGGAACAGAGCGTTTTTTTTTAATCACATGCAATTAAAATCCATAATGAGTCCATTCAGCCCTTCAAATGTGCTGTACTTTCTAATCTTGGTTTCTTCAAGCATGTGTTCGACAGGAATTTCCCTTGGGGACCAACCCTTCAAAAATATGTTCCATCAGTTTTTTTTACTTTCATACAGTGGTAAAAATGCTGCACACAAGCCAATCAAAAATGTACTCATATTTTCTAGTTATCGATATCTAACCACAATTAGTAATGCTGGTTATTTCGCTTGGGTCACCTCTTTACATTCAACCAAAAATAGCATCCAATCAACTGTCTCGTTATAAAATATAATTTCCAGCGGAGACTGTATTTTTCGTCAGCCATTATCTTGACCGTTATCTGAATTGTACCTTTTTTTCCTTCTTATCAGAGTTTATATTTTATTTTGACTTTGGCTATTTCTATCAAAGCAGTTACACAGTCTTGCAATCTGTTGGCTGGATGGCTGGCTTGTGATGCAGAGCAAAGCCAACAGTGCAGGTTCAATTCCCCACACAGACTGAGGTTGGCACCAATGGGACGCCCTCTCAACATCATTCTTTCACCCGAGGTGTGATGACCCTTAACGTGAACCATAATTTGTGGTCTCACTAATGATGAAATCGTCCTTTGGTACTCTATTCTGTCCATGTTAACATTTTGTTTTTGTCAAAAATATTTTTATTCAGAGAAACTCGTTTTAATGCTCAATGAACCAATAATACCCAACTCAAAAAGCAATGCAAATGAACACAATTACACTTATGTGCATGTAGATAAAAATAAAAACAAGGAAAATCAATGGACTGAAGAAAAATAAAAAAAAACGAATAGTAGAACTCAGTGCAACAAAACTATAGCTCTCAACCTCCAAGAGCATTAACTAATACACGTTCATTTGTTCGTATTTCTTCCTTTCTGGACATTACATTCATTAGTCAAGTTCTTCATAGCTATATAAAAGTCCTTATTAGTGCGGCAGATCAGCCTGTATCTTGGTAATTCAAAAAGGGCTGTCATGTCTTGTAAAAATCCTCTATTTTCTGGTGCAACATACCTTTAAAAAATTCCAAAGGGCTATGCTCCATGACTAGGATACGTCAACGCAATAGACCCAGGGGTTTTCAGACACCTAACACAACATAACATTTTTGTAAACACAGGGAGTGAGGGTATTGAAGTACTTTTTCCTATACACATCTGAGTAAGGTAGACTGGGCAGGCCCAGGAAAAGGGAAACCTGAGCCATCTTCAATTCCATCCCCAAGATCCTCTCCATCCCACCGAACACACCGCTCTTATAGTGCTGGTGGAAGGTCGACAAGCAATGAGTAAGTGTGCCCATAGTCATTCTGTATTTAAGACATACTCCCATCTTGAAGTTTGAGAGAGGATCTGCGGCCAGATAGACTCTGTGAAGAATCTTTAACTACATGGCGACAGTATTCTTACAGGTCGAAATACTTCTTGCATTTTCACAAATATCGTCCCCTGTGTCCAAAGAGATCTGAACTCCCAACTCTCTTTGCAGACCTCAGAAAGGCACAAAGTCTCGTCTGAGGGGCCACTGTCCAACAAATGACAAAGTGTACTGACAGAGAGTGTGTTCTTAGCACTAAGCACCCTCTTCTCTGAATCGGATCTGTACGGGTCTGTTAAAAGCGTGGTTCTCTTTGGAATAACATCTCTGATCTGATAAAAAAAAATAAAACAGAAGAGATCTCTACTCGGTAGTCTATTGTTACGACATATTTGATCAAAGGACATTCTTGCTTCTCCCTCAGATAAATCATCAAAGCAAGATACACCCACGAGTTGGCCACAGTTTAAACATGGAATCCAGTATCCCCCGTCGAAAACACGGTACACCACGTTTTGGGGTAAGAAATGAGGTTTTGCTGTATTGCCCTAAATCGGAAACATTGCAATCCCTACTTTAAAATTATTGATACTGGTTGGGAAATGGCAATACTCCATAAATGTCCTCATTTTGTCTATGAATAGCAGACTAATAAGGGAGCACTTTGCCTGAGAAGCTTCAATATATAACCATATTGACGCCGAGGCCTCACTAACATCGGGTAAAGAAGAGCTTTTTTGATAGCTTTTAATATTCGGGAGACTTACTCGCCTCAAACTGTGGTATCGATGTAATTTGGTTAACTTATGGTGGTCGCTTATGGTGACAAATCAAGGAGCTACATCATCCATTTAGTCTCCTAAATGTCTTTCTGGGAAACATCAAAGAAAGCATTCACACGCGGTATAGCAAACAAGGGAGGGAAATCATGTTAATAAGAAATATCTGACCTAGCCAGGATATTGGAAGTGCTCCCATATTCGAAGGTCTTGTCTAATTTTGTCAAACAAATGGACAAATCCCACGTAAATATAAGTTCAAATATAGCATTAACGAATACACCTAAATAGGGAACATCCTCATTACCCCCTGGGACCATTGAAAAGGAAATCAGGATTCTCCCACAGCATCAGTTATTTTCCTGAGTTCGCCCATAGACATGTCCCCCGACGTTGTAAAATCAAAGGTACATCCGAAAAAGGCATCAAACTAACGTATGCATTGCATGAGGTGAGGTACCAAAAATTTAAGACCGTCATCTGCAGACAATGTAATCCTACGTGACTTCCATCCCACTTCTGGGGCAGATATGTTGGGGTCCCTGCAAATGGCCTTCGTCAGTGGCTCAATCACCAACGTAAACAACACTGGTGAAAGGGGATAACCTCGTCGACTGCTGCTAGACATATTTATTTTACAGGATCGCACACAGAGGATCACTTTCAAGGACCCTCACCCACTTTACAAAAACTTTGCCGAGGTAAATCATTCTAACGTATAGAAGAGATACAGCTATTCAACCCAAGCAAACGCCTTCTCTGCATCTAAAGAGATCATCATTACCTTTATAATTTGCTGTTGACACACTTGGATCATATTGAATAATCTAACATTGTTGGAATATCTGCAGTCTTTTATAAGCCGGTTTGGTACACTTTGTCAATGGAACGATAAATAGTTTCCATCCTTAATATAAGGGATTCAGACAGAATTTTGAAATCAACATTTAGAAGTGAGATGGGCCTATAGGAAGCACCATCTTTCGGTGTCTTCCTTTTCTTAAGAATAAGAGAAATATGAGCCTCTCTTAAGGATGGTGGGAGGCAGTCATGACTGTGTGAGTGACTAAACTGGTAAGCATCGACCCTGACAATAGGTTTATAAATTCCTCATAAAATTCACGTGGACATCCATCAGGACCGGGCGCCTTTCCGCCCGGTAACAGCTTTTCACCCTCTAGCACTGACAATGGTGAATTAAGGCAAGACACTTATTTGGGGGTCACCCCTGGAAGATCCAAATTCTTCAAGAAAGATTCTTTTTTGTCCATCTAGCCTCATAATGCTCAGTCTGATTTATTTCGGAGAAAAATCTCCGAAATACTGCTTTAATCTTATTGGATCTCAGGTAAGGTTTCGGAGAAAAATATTTCGGAGAAAAATCTCCGAAATACTGCTTTAATCTTATTGGATCTCAGGTAAGGTTTCCAGTACCTTCCCAAATTAAGGTAATGGCTGTGGGCCTCTCTTTTTCCTCGCAAGGTCGGCTAAATACTTGCCTGGCTTATCACCATGCTCAAACAGTCTTTGTTTTGCAGAAGTAAGTTCCTTCTTGGCTGGCTGTGTGAGCATGGAATTCACTGCAGACCGAAGTGTTGTGATCCTCTGCAGCCTAACCACCGAGGGTTTATCACAGTATGCCCGCTCGGCTGCCTTCAACCGTGCCTGGAGCAAGCGTTCCTGCTCCCCTTCTGCTGCATCCTAAGGAATAATTATTCCTTTGGTATAAGCCTTAGCAATTTCCCATAGAATGGATGGGTTACTGGTTGAATCTGAATTAATGGCTAAGAAAGATCTGACTTCATTACAGAAATACTGAATCTACTTACTATCCTTAAGAATAAAGGGATCCATTCGCCAGTGTCTCGAACCTGCTATATTGCCGTTAATCTTAACCAATAGGTATACTGCTGCATGGTCATAAATGGTAATATTCCCAATTGTACAGAACAAGACTGAATCGAAGATTGCTGCAGGGTGAAGAGGAGATCAACCCTAATGTGGCATTTCTGCGGGTTAAAGAAGAAAGTAAAATCCCTATCTATGAGGTGGATCTGCCTCCATACATCCACCAGCCCCAGTTCCATACAACAGTCCACTATTTGCTTAGATTGGCAAGATGGTACTGAGTGCCTTTGGCCATTATGTCCACTGTCGGTGCAAAAGACAATTGAAATCTCCTCCTAGGATAATGTGCTGCGAAGAAAGATTACTTAATTTGGAAAATGCTTCTATCATGAATTTAAGGAAGTGAGACAGGGGCCAATAAACGTTCAAAATATCGCTTTCTTCCCCACATATCTTTGAGGGTTATGATCCTCCCGTGGGTATCTAATACAATCTAGTAATTTAAAAGAAAGATTCTTCCTCACCAGTATGGCTTCTCCCCTATTCCTATTATTAAAAACGAGAAATAAACCCAATGAAACACACCTTGCTGTAATGGCAAATGTTCCTTGTCATCAAAGTGCATCTCCTGCAATACGGCAATATCCACCCTTTCCTTTTTAAGACGAGAAAGTACCTTTTCCCTCTTAACTGGCGAATGGCTCCCCTAAATGTTCCAGATACACCATTTAAGCACGACATTAGCCATTACACACTGAAACAATATTTGAAATCCAGAGAGGAAGAACTCGAATTACAAATCGCTGAGCACCAACGAAAAAAGGATCATAGAGCCTAAAAAGACATACAAACTAAAGCTACTACAACTAACAAGCTCTCAAAACGTTCCAAAACTAAATATATATAAACACAAAAAAAAGGATACAAAGTGTCAATGGCATTTATCCCCCGCCGACTGGGGCATTTCAACGTCACAAATCTTTATCTTCTGCCCCATTAACAATACTGCATCCAGGGCAATTAATCACAAACATCGGGATTGAACTGCCCTTAGGTAGGTATTCAGTCATCAGCATCACCTTCATACCTCCCTCCAGCTTGAGCCGAAACCGACACACAAACTAAGCAAGGGAAAAAAGAATAGTAATACTAATGAAGAAGTTAAAAGTGTGTACTCTACCCATCCCCGACTATAATTTAACAGTACTTAATACCAGAAACCTTCAACAAACTTTCCTTTAAAAATGATAAACAAGATTATCGCTTTCCATTAAAGCATCCAGCCTACTTTAAAGTGTCCACAAAGTTTTCACATCCACTGGAGAGTCAGTGGATCTATTGAAAGATCCACCAGTGCGTGGATCTATTGAAAGCATACGGAGCACCGCTGAGTTCATTAAGGAATACTGAATCTCAAGTTCTCTTAATGTTCTCTTGATATCACCAAAGGATTTTCTTTTATGAATCACTGCCACTGAAAAGACCTGGAAGAACATAATCCTGGAGCCCCCGTCGGGTCTTTTCCCTGTGTTCTGGAAGCTTCCATAAGTCTTTGTTTGTCCCTGCAACTATGTAATCGCACAAGGACAGGGTGAGGGCGTTGGTCTGAGCTTGACCTGCGCACCGTAACCCGATGAACTGTCTCACTCTTCATCCGTCTCTCTTCAGCTTCAAAGTGGAGGAATCACTGCAGCCAGTTCTCGAAAAAATCTCACTGGCTGATTACCTTTATCGGTCCATCAGACCGATGATATGAATGTTCTTCATCCTGCCGCTGTTCCGAGGACGTCACCTTGTTCAGTTAAGGTACGGACCTGTTTTTCAAAGGTGAGGATCCACTCCTGACAGGAATCGATCACAGTCTCTGCCCCTGACTTTTGGCGCTCGACCTCATCTGTTCTGTTTCTAATGCTTTCAAGTTGCTGCTTATGTTTTTGGAGCACTGCTGAGAATGGTTCTATCCTCCTGCTGAATTTTATTTCAGTCTTGGCTTCAATCATTTCAGGTAACTTAGTGAACTCGGTGACCAAGGCCTGGCGAGTAATTGGGTCCATTGAACGAGCAGAGGGGATTACAGGTGCGGCCACAGGCATGCTGAAACCTTCTGACGGGTTCGCTGCGTGTTGGGACTTATTCGATCCTTTCCTGTATTTTGTTATTTCCATTTGACAAAATGGGATTAGTCACGATTCTATAGCTCCTTTAGTGTTGAATTGTAAGTAAATGACTGTGGTGGGGTGGGGTAGAGCATTACTGTGATGCAGAGATCTGCAAAGCAGACCTTTCAGATCGCTGCCATCTTGTTTCCCCCTTAAAACTTTATCGATGTTATCATTTCTTTTAATTCCTGGATATTCCGGAGCCGTGTCATTCGGTACCACTGTTTACTTTTTCCCCAACACTGCACATTGCTGCCCACTCCTCGATAATCCTTGACTCCTTTGTGATTCGTGAACCTGGCCTCAAAAATATTCAATGTCTCTGCCTCGAATGGTCTGCAGGGAAGAGTGTTCCAAAGGTTCACTACACCCTGAGAAAACAAAAATAAACTGACTCATCGGTGTGTGAGATTAGTTTTATTTTTGCATTCTTATCTGAGAAAGGATATAGTAATATTGGAAGCAGTTTAGAGGTGTTTCACTTAATTTATTCCATGTATGAAGTGTTGATATTATGATGACTTTAACAGGTTACCCTTGGAATGAGAGCTGATCTTACTGAAATATACAAAGCCTTGAGGCGAGTGGATCAGTTATATACGGAGTGGGAGTTAATAACCCAAACTTGATGCCGTTGTCACTGAAACCCTGCAGTGTGCAAGCAGGACATTCGACTCATCGAGTCCACACCAACCCACCGAACAGTATCCTACCAGACCTGTCCCACTACCCTTACTATGTAACCCTGCATTTCCCATGACTAACCCACTTAACCTACACATCCCTGGTCACTCTGGGTAATTTAGCATGGCCAATCAAACTAAGCTGTATATCTTTGAACTGTGAGAGGAAACAGGCGAACTGGGAAGAAACCCACACAGACACGGGAAGAATGTTCAAACTCCACATAGAGAGTCAGACGAGGTTGGAATTGAGCTCAGCTCCTTGCTGATATGAGGCAGCAGTGCTAACCACAAATCTAACATGCTACTCCGTTAGCCCTATTAGTTACCTGCGGCTGATGAAAGAAATCTGCCTGACTTGTTCCTATCACTAAACCTGACCCAGTCTGAGACCTTTATCATCAGTCATATCACCAAGCTGGTTACATTTAAAATTTATTGTGAGCAGTGGAGGAGTGAGACTAGAAAATGAAACAGTGACACCCTCCAACCTCAGTCAGAAACGGAGTGAGGAAAAATTTACAAAGTGGGATTTCATTCAAGTGGGAATTCCCTTTCCCAGAAGTTTGGGGAATCTTTATATTATATCGAGGCTGGCTTCATCTGATTACCCATAGACAGGTGAATCAGCAATAATGGTGCATTGGTAGAAAAGTGCAGCTGGGATCACAATGAGATGACCCATGACCTTATTTACTGGTAGAGTAGTGTCAAAGGGCCGAATGGCCCACTCGTGTCCCTCAGCCTTATGTTCTGATGTTCCATTCAGCCCTTCAGACCTGCTGCACACAGGCAGATCGAGGCCACGCCAATGGTTCGGTGTAGTTTCGGAAATGCACTTGGAAATTCCAGGCTTGGTCAGGAAGTGACCCCCAGCCGCAATCCCTTTTTCCAGGCTTCCCCCCTCTGTAACTTCTGCACTAGAATTGCTCTGAATGCCGTTCCCATACCCCATCCAGGGTTACCTCAGGCCAATTTTCTCCTCTCCCGAATGCAACATTGTACAACACGACTTCCAGGAAAATAAACAATTAATTTCCAAAAGCATAGCATAAAAACGTAAGAAGTAGGAACATGAGTCAGCTGTTCGCTGCCTCAAGCCTGAACTCTCATTCAATAAGAACATGGCTGATCTACTTCCGGGCTCAACTCCACTTTCCTACCCAAATCTCTGGGTTAGGGACTTCCAGACATTCACTACCTTCTGAGAGAATACATCATTTTTTCACCTCAAATTGAAATCGATGTTCCTTATTCGGTATCTACCACCTTGAGTTCGAGACTCAGGGGAAACACCTTCTCAGCATCTACCTTGTCAAGCCCCCTCTGCATCTTGTACATTTCAGTAATATCACCCTCATTCATTTCAATCACAATGAATAATCGCCTCACCATTTTAAATGTAATCAATAATTCAACCCTCCCATCCCAGGAAGCTGCCTCATGAACCAACCTAGTTACTTGCTGCATCAGCATGCTGACATTACGTTTCATACACAGGAAGACTCCAATCCCTTTGTACTGCTCCTCTTTTGGGAGTCCTCTTCATTAAATAGCAGCCTGCATTTTGGTTCTCAGTGTCATCTCCAAACTCGGATGTATATTCCACTCAGCTCCCGCCGTCAGGCTATCTGTGTAGATTGTAAATAACTGATGCCATCGGCCTGATATTTGTGCCAACCCAGTTAATACGTCTTTTTAATAAAAATCCATTAATCCTAACTTTCCGATTTCTCTGTGTTAAGCAACCATCATCCCATGCTAATATATTATTCATCATACTACGAGCCTCTGCCTTGTGTCAGTACGTTTATTTTGTGATACCTTATGAAGAATCTCTGGAAAGCCTCATGTTCACCAGTTCCCTTTATCAAATCTGCTTGTCACTTTCTCAGGGATTCCTGATGTAGGGTTCCTGCCCGAAACATTGATTTTCCTGCTCCGTGGATGCTGCCTGACATGCTGTGCTTTTCCAACATGACTCAAATCTTGTCATTCTTAGGGATCTCCAAAAAAGAACTTGTATGATTTTACAGAACAAAAATAGTTTCCCCTTCACAAAACCGTGATAATTCTGCAGTAAGCTTTTCTAAATGCCCTGCAATTCCTTCCTTAATAACAGGCTCGAGCAGATTCCCAACAATAATGGTTAGGCTAAATGGTTCTCACTTTCTGTCTCATTCATTTCTTGAAGACAGGCGCCACATTGGAGGTTCTCCAGTTTCTCTGGAACACTCCTGCAATCCAGAGATTTATGGAATATTTCACGCAGTAACCACTTATTTTGAAATTAACTATGAGATGCTGCGGACCTGCCTATCCTTATTCTTGTCTGTTAGATAAAAACCTTGTTCCTTTCGATAGAGACAGTTCAAGACCCTCCCTCCTATTACCACTTTCTCGATACCATTGATATGCTTACGGTACTTTCCCCATGAGGAGTGATTTAAAATACTGGTGTAAATTATTGCCTGTTCCCTATGGCCAGTTCTCCAGTCACACCCTCCTAATGTCCTCAATGTACTTTCCTCACTTCACTTCTGCTTCAGCTCACACACATATCTTCAAGCTTTTTATATGTCGACGGAAAAGCTCATGGTGCTTGTTTTTAAATTTCTTGCCAATTTATTACATCATATCTTTTCGTACATTTTCCTCGCTTTCTAGAATCATACAGTCATAGCGTGCACAAATAAACCATTTGGTCTAAGTTGTCCATGCTGACCAGGTTTTCTAAATTAATTTTCTAAATTAAACTAATCCCATCTACTTGCACTTGGCCCATATGCCTCTAAACGTTTCCCATTCATATGTTTGTCCAAATGTCTTTGAAATACTGTAGCTGTACTTGTATCTACCACTGTTCCTGTGGCAGCTCATTCCATACATACATACATACATTCCCTCTGTGTTAAAAAAATGTCTCATTCAAGTTTCCTCCCTTTCACCTTAAAGCTATGCATCAGTGTTTGAACTCCCCAATCCTGCAGAAAAGACCTTCGCTATTCACTCTATCCATGCCTTCCATGATAATATAAATTTCTAGACTGCCACCCCTCAACTTCGTACATTCCATCTGATACTAACTTCAAGATCAAATGTTTAACGATAAGCACTGCAAATTTGAAAGAATATTAAAAATGACAGGTGTAAAAAACAGCCTAAACTTCATACTGTTAGTTTTGCTCTATGTTACATGATACTCTTACTAGTGCCAATGAGAGGTCAAGCATCTGAATTCCATAGTGTGAAGGCAGTGATGATGTATACTGTGAAAACGTATAGATCTAGATTTATTTAACACCAGAAGATCAACATTCTTCCTCCTTGTGTGTTTGTGTATTCTTTATCTTACACTCAGTGAGACAGAACCCCCTTTCCCCCATTCATACCTTAATTTAAACCCATTTTGCATCATCTTCTCGTTCACTACTGCTAATAGCCCGTTTATCTTTTTCCACACCCTCTTTTCCAAGTCACCCAACCCCCATCTCTGGCAAGGGATTAAAACGCCCAATTTCCAATTCTTGTCAGTTCTGAACAATTCACATTGAAGTTGTAACGCTAACTCTGTTTCTCTGTCTCTGCAGATTCTGCCAGATCTGCTGGGTTTCTTCAGAAACGAATAGGCACAGCACAAATTTTCAATTAAACAAATAACTATAGATGCTGGAAGTAAATACAAAAATTGCTGGAGATACTGCGAGCTTTTTAGAGGGTCACTGGACCCGAAAGATTAAATCTACATTCACTACAAAGTATGCCGGCAGACCTGCTTTGTTTCTGCAGCAATTTGTTTTTGAACAAGTTCCAATGACATGTGTGAAAGCTGCTCAAATGCCCTATCCAACACAGAGCGCCGTGCACTGGGAACTGAACGATAATGCAAAGTGCACACATTCATTCGCTCAGAAACTGCATAAGGCTGGCATCACTGACAGCACAGAGTTCTTAATCATGGTCAGGGTGAAAACCAGAGGGAAACACATTCAATGCATACGCAGAAGTTGGTACAACGAGCAAGGAAAAGATTCATATGATTATGTTAAAGAGTTTGAATCATATAACAAATTGAAAGCAGGACACCAAGGAGAACCCTCAGCAGAATGAGAATATGAAAATGGAAGTATTAACGCATCAGAAACAAGGTGTGGTCACTGAGTACACGGCTGATCTGTGAATGGGTCTCGATGTTAACTGGGGGACAGACAGTAGAATTGAATTGCAGATATTGCAGCCCAAACTGGGTTTTCATGTCATGCTGTAGACAACAGCTGCGACAGAAGCAGGATTGTATTCAAACGTAATCTGCAACATTTTCCCCAGGATATTCCATCAGTCTACAATAACGACCAAGCCGAGTAATGGTTCAGTGACGAGTGTGGGTGAACATGCTAATGTCAGAACAATGTGTACCTAAAGCTGATGACAAACCATCAAACCTATGGTGCTTGTGTGGTTTCATTCCAAACAGCAGAACTAACATCTTATAGAGAGGACGAAATGATCCCAAGACCAACAGATCAGATCTAAGCTCTGCAGTGCTGCCACATCCAGACATAAATGTCGGTGTACTACTAAACAACTTACTGGAGGAGAGGACACCAGAAATATCCCCATCCTAAATAATGGAACAGCCGTGCACATTAGTGAAAAAGACGAGGATGTAGTATCTGCACCATCCACAGCCAAAAGTGTTGAATGGATGATCCACCTCACCCTCGCCATGATGTCCACAGCATCACAGATGGCAGTGTTCAACCAATTCGATTTGCTGCCTGTGACATGAAGAAACAGCTGAACACAGTAGATACGACAAAGGCAATGCGCCCTGACCCCGTTCCTGCAATAGGACTGAAGACTTGTGCTACACGACAAGCCGTGTCCCTGGGGAAGGGTTTCATTCCAGCTCCAACTCTGACAACTCCCTGGCAATGTGGAAAATTACTCAACTATATTCAGTCGTCTTATAGGTGAATAATTACGTTCTGACCATTTAACATCCCCTCAGTCCCTTCACGATAATCAAATCGGAGTTCATTTTGACAGAGCTGTCAAGCAGCACAGAAATAACCCGCTCAGTGTGATTTTCGATGGGTTCCTATGTGGACATAGTGCTGTTGTGGAAATGTCACTTGGTTATTAAACCAATACAGGATAATGCTCTGGGCAGCTGGTGGAAGTTAAAAAGAAAAGAAAATATCAAGATCTAGAATCCGGTGATGGTAACAGTGACCTTGTATCCAATGTTGATTGTAAACATCGATCTCCTTCCCATTGTACTTGCAGGAAGTGAATCTCCCGTGTTTTCCTGGTCTGGTCTAAAAATAACTTCAGCCACAGAGCCATGTGATAAAGTCTTCAATGGTCCCTGACACGGCCAAGCAAGACACTCAATTGTATCACACTGCTCCAAGGTCTTAAAGGATAAAACCAAACAGAATATCCCGTACCAGCCTCGATATCAGAAAAGGGAACGGGAATCACAGTCCTGTTGACCCTGCAGAGACCTCCTTCTTAACATCTGAGAGCTTGTGACAACATTTACACAGCTTTCCCACAGACTGCACGGAAACATTGGGAAAGGAGTAGACCATTCAACACATTGAGCCTTCCCCATTCTAGTTCTTTAGAAAATCTCCTCAATGCAGTTTTCCCGACACAGTGTTCATATCCAATAATATGTTTAAACATTGTGAAATATAAAATAAGAACTGTTGTAGTCCTTCAGTCCATCAATCTTACTCTTCAATTCAGTATAAAAGCAGTTCTCTGATAATGTGGGTTTATTAAGCGTGATTGACTGCAATGCGATTTGTGAATTGTGCACCTTTTTTCTATAAAGTGAGCTCCCGCTCACTGTGACGCGATTCCTTGCCAGACACCAGCTCAACAACAAAACCCAGCTTCAGGATCGTCTGTCTGCAAAATGCACCCTCTGAGTGTTCAGCTAAAACAGGAATGCAATCCGCTCTGCAAAGTCTTGAACCTGAGCCCGAAACGGGGAAGTGTTCTCTTCAATTAGAAGGAATTTTATTTCAAACCGGGGGAGAATCTTGAGGAGAAATGGAATTCCAAGTTAGCATCACGTGTCCATTCAGCCCTGTGCGCTTTCTGGTGAAGAATTTGGTGAAAGGTACAGGGATGTAGCCAGTGACTGCATTGTGAAAGTGTTGCATTTACAGCACTATTTCATTACCTTTTATGACTGAAAGGTTGAATTAGACTGTGCAAGTGTGTGTGTTAGACAAACTTTAATTTTGTTTTTTACTGATATTTTGCGATTCGCCCATTATTCCCTTTTCCCAATAGACCACATTAGTAATATTGTATGATTTTCTGCAACGCAGTGATGCACAGGAACACAGCTACCACGTTATTGGAGAGCAACCTGTAATGATATCTGATCCTCTATCTTCATACCATACTCTGCTCTCTTCCTATCCCTTTAGTTTCCAGAAATCCATTTTTTATATTCAGTGCCTTGGTTTCCACAGGTTCAGCAGTCTCTGAGTGCAGACATTTATTCTCATCTCAATGCAGAGTGGTCTGTCTGTACATAATACTGTGGCCCCTTGTTTTGATGTCCCAGCCAGGGGAATTGTCACCCCTGCTTTGAATCTGTCTTGTCCTGACAGAGTTTTATATTTTTCATTGGTATCTCCACTCAGTTTCCTAAAGCCCATGGAATTCAGGCCCAGCCGCCCCAGATTCTGCTCCCACAACAGCAATCAGTCGGGTCATCATCGCTGCTCTCCCTCAATGTCAGGTTTGTCCTTTATGAGGTAAGGAGGCCAAAACTGTACATAATACTGCACAGTGTTTTTGATGAGGTCTCACCAACGCCCTGTACAGCTGCAGTAAAACACCCTTATTCCTGTATTCAAATCCCCCTGAAATGAAGGTGAATACACGATTTATCTGCCTATCTGCTTTCTGCTCCTGCAATATTGCTTTCAGTGACTGGTGTACAGGGAGATCCAGATCATTTTTCAATGTTACAGCTTCCCACTTGTTGTGTCTGTATACACTGGTCAGCGTGCCAATGCCATTACCAGTATTGACTTCATGATTCAGACCTCATTGTCCTACACTGACCTTGGAGGGTTGCACAGAAGAAAAAAATGCAGCTTAAGTTCCTTTATAGATCAACATTTTTCAAACAATGCCCTTTCAAATGATAGGCTCTAGTTCTGGTTTTCCCATCAAAGGTCACAATATCACATATCACATAGCCCACGCCTCCCTCCCCATTGCTCCTCATGTGCCACGTATTTGCCCATACACATCACTTGTCTCAATCACCTTGAAGCATTTTGACATCCTGCTCACCCACTCACATTATGATATTGTTTAGTGCCATCTGCAAACTTGAAAATCTTGTGTTTGATCCACTCAATCAAATATATGATTGTATTGGGAATAGCTGGGGCCCAAACCCCGATCCTTGCTTTATCTTCCAAGCCTCCTGCCATTCATTGAGTTCTCCCCTGTCCAGTTCCTTCTTCCAAAGTGCATCATTTCACATTTATCAGGGTTACATTCCATCTGCCATTGATCCAACCATCTGACCATTCCATCTGTATCTTCCTGTAACATAAGACATTCCTCCTCACTGCCAACCACCCGGCCAATCTTTGTATAAAACACAAACTTCGTTGTCACTCTCCCGCCACCCCTGTCCATATTCACAGCTGCATCATTTATGAATACCACAAATAATCAGGTTAAAGATGACACAACACCAGGTTATACTCCAACAAGTTTATTCGGAGGCACTAGCTTTGAAGAGCTGCTTCTTCATCAGGTAGTTTTGCGCTTTGAAATCTCGTGCCTCTGAATACACCTGCTGAACTATCACCTGGTGTGATGTGATTTTTAAGTTTGTCCACCTCAGTCCAACACCAACACCTCCGTATCACAAATAATAAGGGACACAGTACTGATCCCTGTGATACACCATTGGATACCAGTCTCAGTCACACTAACAGCCTTCAACCACTACCTCTCTGTCTCCTAACAGTAAGATGATTTGGATGCAACTTGGCAAGTCACGAATGACTCCGACCTTTTTGTTTGTTATTCTTTTCCGCTTGACACACTTGCAGAATATCTGGGAATTCTCCCTAATCTTGCCCTACCAGCAGGTTTCTATGCCTCTGTTTTAGGCAGTTCTTACCAAGTGAAGAATTTCCTCATTATTTTGGTCTTAAATGGTCTGTCCCTTAAACTTCAATTATTTGCCTTGAATGTGGAACTGACAGCCAGGGAAACGTCCTGTTTATTTCCAACTTGGCGTATGTTTTGTGAAGTTTCCAAGTTCCATTGTGACCCTCCTCTATTTCTTTCAAACTCTTAAAAACACAGGCCGAGTTTCCTCATCAGGAAATCTCGCCATTTGAGGGATTATTTTGGACAATGTCCATTGCACTTTTTTGTGGTCAGTATATTCTTTCACAGATTGGGTCACCAACACTTTACACAATGGATGTAGGTTTGCTCCCTACATTTCCAGACGTTTCATTATCTTACTAGGTAACATCTTCAGTGGACCTCATGCGAAACAATGCTTAAAATTCCTGCTTTCCATTTATATGTTTGGATTTCTTTTGTTGGTGATGTCGTTTCCTATGGTGATGCTATTTCCTGTGGCAAAGTCACTTCCTGTTCCTTTTCTCAGAGGGTGGTTGATGGGGTCTAAAAACTAATAGCGCATCGAGTTAGACATCTGTCAGAAATACATATGGATTTTCTCCATTGTTGCTGTTAATTCATAAATATCCAACATCATATGCTGTATAATAGATTCCAACAGATTTCAACCTGCAGATGTCAAGTTAATTGTTAGTTCTCCAAACTATGTCTTCTTCCCTTTACAGATGCTTGGATTTCTTCCATTAATCCATATAGCTTGGACCACGTTTGCTAACTTCCATTTATCCACAATGGCTTCCAGCCTCTGCAGAATGCACGGGAAAATGAAACATAGTCATCGACAGTGCAATTAATATTTCTATTGCCGATTTATGTCAGACATTTTAATATGAATAATTAGGTTTGTCAGACTTAGCAATGCTCAATCCAGTTACATTCTCAAATACCTCCTTGTTACTGATATAAGTTGACTTTATGTCTTCAGTTGCAGAAGCCCTACATGATCACTGGGTATTACTGGGTGATTTTGTGGATCTTCCTCCATGAAGACAGATGCAAAGTAACTGGTTATTTTCTTGGCAATTTCCCTGTTTTTCACAATAAACTGTCCTCTCCCGATTACCAATTTCCATATTTGACATTGCTTTTACTTTGTTTCATTTGAAGTACAGATTGTAGGTTTATGCAGTGTTTCTGTTCTTGTTTGTTAGCATTCATGGTCTGTTTTTGATTTCCTTATCAATTTCATGGCTCTTGTTTCTGAATCGTGAATTTCCGAGAATCTTCAGGTATCCACAATGACTGAAATTCTTCCGAAGCCACTTGCTATGATTAATACGTTTTCTAATTTGTTATGTTAATCATCATTGTGTCACGTTTCCTTTCTTTGGTATTAATACCTGAAATAATTAATAAATGTATTATTCACACTTTGCATTATTTCTATAAATCTCCTGGTCCTGACCAGATATACTCAGGAACACTGCAGGAGGACAGAGAAGGAATTGCGGGAGCCCTGGCTGATATTGTTGCATCATCGCTGGCCAACAGGTGAGGTCCTGGAGGACAGGAGGGTTGCAAATGTTGTGCCCTTATTCAAGAAGGGCTACAAAGAAAAACCTGGGAACTATGGACCACTAAACCTAAAATCTGTAGCAGGTAACTTACTTGAAAAGATTCTGAGAGATAAGATATACGTGAATTAGGAAAGACAGGGTGTGATTCGGAGCAAGATTAGAGTGCTGCTAGAAAAGCACAGCAGAGCAAGCAGCATCCGAGGAACAGGAAAATCAACGGTTCGGGCAAAAGCCTATCATCAAAGTCAGCACGGCTTTGTGCATCGGACACCATAGCTCACAAATTTGTTCGAATGCTTTGACGAAGTGACCAGCAACATTGAGGAGGTCAGGGTGGTATGCGTAGTCTATATGGATTCAAGTAAGGCCTTCAATAAACTTCCAAATTGTGCGCTGCTCAGGAAGGTTAAATCGTATGGAATTGAGGAGGAGTTGCCTGTTTGGATACAAAATTGGCTTGACGGTAGGAAGCAAAGAGTAATAGTGGAAGGATGCTTGTCAGACTGGAGGCCTGGGACTAATGGAATGCATCGGGGCGATGCTGGCACCAGTATACATTACATATATCTATAATTTACATGAGAATGTACGTGCATGATTTGTAAGTTTGAAGGTGACAATAAAATAGGCGGTTACATGGAGAATGACAAAGATTATCAGAAATTTCAGAACTTACAGCAGTACCTTGATTAGCTGAGGAAGTGGGCCGAGAAATGGTAAATGGATTCAGATCAGTGTAAGTTCTTGCATTTTAGAAACTCAAATCAATATCGGAGTTTTATGATGAATGGCTGGATCTTCAGGAATGTAGTGGAACAGAGGGACCTTGGAATTCAGGTGCATGGTTCTCTGAAAGCTGATTGAGAGGCACACAGGGCAAGGAGGAAGACTTTTGGCAATCTGGCATTCATCAGTCAGGGCACTAAGTAGCGAATTTGGGGAGCTATGCTGCAGAACACGGGGCACTGATGAAGCCATACTTATAGCGTTATGTTCAGTTTTGTTAACTTTGCTATAGGAATGATGTTATTAAACTGGAATGAGTGCAGAAGAAATTTACAAGTATGTTGCCAAAGACTCAAGGCTCTGAGTTATAGGGAGAGGTTGGAAAAGCTAGTACTTTTTACTTTTGCATGTATGAGAATGGGGAGAGGATCTTATTGAAGGGTATAAGATCATAACAGGCATGGATAGAGTGAATGCACTCAGCCTTTACTTCCCGGGATTGGACAATCACGGACTAGAGCGCATCAGTTCAGAGGGGTAAGAATAAAAGGGAACCTGAGGAATAACTTTTTTACACACAGGGTGATACGCATATGGAATGAGCTACCAGCAGAAGTAGTTAAGGTGGGTACATTCACAACATTTAGAATACATTTTGACAAATACAGGATCGGAAAGGATGAGAAGGATACGGGGAAATGGCTGGGAAATGGGGTTAGTGTAAATTGACATTTTGGTCGGAATGGATCAGTTTGAGCCAAAGGACCTATAGGACTCTATGACTCTAACAACCGTTGCTTATCTCCCACTGAATGCTATTTTGTATTTTCCCAATTCACTGGAACAAACTTGACTCTCTCGGCTCCATGCTTCCATCATGTTTGACCAAAATGTACAAACATTCTATATTGTATGCAGACGCCGTATAAGATATAACATATCAATGTCACTACTCCTCCAAAGCTGCATCAGAGCGAGGACATTGATTAGTCCTCCTGACTACACAACACCAAATCCGAAAAAAACTTGATCTCCAGTTTGGTTCAATACATACTCTTCAACCCACCTGATATACATTTAGGGAATTTATTTTTCACAGCATAAGCAGTCACTTAGTTAATGCAGTTGAAATGCAACTTGAGACCATCCAATAAGACTGCAATATCCATGATATTTGCATGTCTAATTTTCAGAGCATATTACGCTCAGAATTTCTGCAACTGTTTTAGTTTCGATATATAATACACCAATGTTTGCTTCTCCTTTTTATTTGTAAGCTTCCCTTAAACTGAATCTGAGGGACATGGTCTGTGGCGTTATTGGTGATAGTCTTGGACAAGACACCCCAGAAGGGTCACCTTGACGCTGTGATACAGGACAAGCGTCAATAACCTTCTCCGCTGTCAGGATAAGGGTCACCATATTTTATCTGCTCCTTCACACTCCCTGTATACCTGTTATAGCACTGACCACGAACAAGGCTCACACTCTATTTCCAAAGAAGGCTCAGGCATTTCCAAACTCACTATTGAATTCAGCAACTTTCTTCTTCACTTTCTCTGTCACCTATGCAATACCCCCGACACTAATAAAACTAAATTGATTTACAACTGTCAAATGACTCATTCCAGACACCTCACCATTCCCCCCAGCCCCACATCCACCAGCACTAACAGCAGGGTCACCCATTTCCACTCTCGCTCCCTCTCTCTCTTTCTCCTGTTCCAGGACAAACGGTCTTGAATGGGACAGAAAGGGCCAAGCCGGGTGGTGCTGTGCCTGATTTCTGTTCCCTCACACCCCCTTTTCCTTCCATGTGGGGAGGAACCTGGCATGAGCCAAACAGAAACAAGATGGCTCATGTGGAGCTTCTGAAACATTCACTTCCCATCAACTGAGTAAAGAGCAACATTCAGTTCTCACTTTAAACCCACTGTCAGTTCCAACGTCAGTCCATTCACTCCCAACCAAAAACAGATACCTCACTGCACAGAGATGCAGACACTGAAATGCACAGACTTATTGGCAAACACCCGAACATACTAACATGCACAACACATATAAGGAGATATGCATACACACACATTGCAATACACAGAGACATATACAGTTGCACACAAATAGATACAAGCACAGATAGAAACACAGAGGCTGATACACAGGTACACAGATGTAGCCACACAAGTACACAGAAAACAAGCACATGGACACACACACATAGGGACACACACAGGGACACACACACACACACATACACACACACACATACACACACACACACACACACACAGATATATATATATATATATACAACCACAAGGTATGAACTAATATTTCTCCAGGTTCCTCAATTTTCCTCCCCCCACCTTGTCTCAGTCGATTCCCTTGAACTCAGCACCGCCCTCCTAACCTGCAATCTTCTTCCTGACCTCTCCGCCCCCACTCCACTCCGGCCTATCACCCTCACCTTGACCTCTTCCACCTATCACATCTCCATCGCCCTTCCCCCAAGTCCCTCCTCCCTACCTTTCATCTTAGCCTGCACCCTCTCCTCATTCCTGATGAAGGGCTCTGGCCCGAAACGTCGAATTTCCTGTTCCTTGGATGCTGCCTGATCTGCTGTGCTTTAACCAGCAACACATTTTCAGCTATATATACATACACACAGAGACACAAGCGCTAGTGTCATGAAGACACAAATCGGCACGTTTTTGGTTTATAAAGGAATCAAGGATTCTGGGGAGAAGGCAGGAGAATGAGTTTGGGATACATACAAGAGATTATTGAATGGCATATCAGACTCGATGGGCCGAATGGCCTCATTCTGCTCCTTTTTTCATGCTCATGTCGTCTTATGCTGTCAAGTATTCACTTTCTGAGATTGCAGCAGAGGCTGGATTTGATGCATATTTGACTAGAAAGAGTCAGTGGGAATGTGGGACAGGTTTGGAGGGCAGAATGGTTTATGGTTATTCATAATTATTATATCCTTAAGCATGAAAAGAGGTGGTGATTTGATGCGAGGTTAGCACAGTTTTAATGTAATGGGTCCGACAATGAAGTAACGATGACCCTTTGCATTTAGTGCCGTGCGGTCTGTGGTATGCTCATCCTCAGGAAATAGGGAAGACGCTGTTATTGAGGATATTCTAGGCTGAGCTCGACTGATCCTTGCTGGACAGGAGAGTCAATGTTTATCGGGAACAGACAGGAGAGGGATGATCAGAGACAATTGGACTAGCCATGAGCATTCTGAATGTGTTGTTATCTCAATCCACCCTCGATGCTGTTATAGAGATATACTGCTGCCCCGAACCCGTGTATTGTTCCTTCAATCCACCCCTCGATGCTGTTACTGGGTAGGGGACCACCCCAATCCGTCAGACAGGATCGTTACAATGAGACAGGAGGAGACCATTCTGCCCCTCTAAGAAATTACACAGGAATATAGAATTAAGTAATTCAGATCGTTGAGGACATTGCACAGCCCAGGACGAGGCCATTCAACCGGCCTGAACAGCTACACAGGAACAGGGAATATGTTGCTAGCAGGAAATAGAGAGTAGAGAGAAATGTTTACTTTCAGCCTGCAAAGCTCTAAATGATGGAATGCCTCAGAGATCACTGTGGGGTTATCAATGACCAATAATCTGCATCAAAGATCTGGAAGAAGGGGAGGGAATGGCTTGGAGCTCAATTAGCTCGTACACCAATATGGTCATTCATTGTCTCCTCAAATTGAGATACTGAGTCTGCAATATGATTATAGACAGGGAAGCTTAGTGCGCAAACCTTCAGTAGAAATAACATAAGGTAAATTGTCTATTTTGGCATGAAGGATAAAATAATGGTAATCAATTTAAATGGAGAGAGATTGCAGTACTCTGTGATACAGGCGACGTCTATGTTCCTAGGACATGAATCATGTGAAGTCAGTCTGCAGATGCAGCATGTGATTTGGAAGGTAAGTGGAATGATGCTGTTTTTGGCAAAGGGTTAAGGTTTAATTGCAGGAATGTTTTACTGCATCTGTACAGGGCATTGCTGAGACCACATCTGATGCACTGTGCGCAGTTTTGATACCCTAACACTAAAATAAAAGGAAATAATTATTTTTGAAATTTTCAAAGAGGTTTCCCTTTTCTCATTCCTGGGATGCCGGCCTTTGGTTATAGGGGATAATCAGCTCCGATCTTAGCATAGAAATAGTATTGAATTACCATGACTTTCAGAAAAGTGCATCAGCTGGATGCATATTATCTCTTGTCAGGGAGACTAACGCTAGAGAATAAATTTGAAGAAAAAAATGCATTGATATCAATACACATGCTATGAAGACACCTACCAATACTTACAAATTATGCAGACACGTGTAAGCATGTCATCAAATTATAAAGTGGGGACATTTTTTGAGATTGAATGGAATTGTATACAAGAGCAATGACACACCTGCATATAATCCATAATCAGGTTTTCCAGAGAATGTTCCAGGAGATCGCACATGGTCCAGTTTGGTGTTCAGTTGACATTATGGTATGTTTCAACACAGAGAGGAGAATATTGTTCCCTGCCTAAGAACCAACAGCCGATTGATCCCTTTCTCTTACTTTGTTCCACCACTTAGCGAAGTGTCAGTCGATAAAATCCCTGAGTTATCTTTGCCACTTGTGATGGATTCCTGGTGAGGATTTATTGGAAACTCTCATATGCCTGAAACAAAGGGAATTCAGCCAAATCCAATTGTTCCAGAAAAACATCCCACAAACAGTAGCTTATTTGTACAGAACAACTTCAAAGGTAAAATAACATTTGGGGCACTCTGTCATTTTACCATTTGATATGAGTACATCGTTCTGTGTCTTACATTACTTACTCTGAGACCGATAACATTAGCCACATCATTAAACTGGTTACATTTAAGATTGGTGTAACCAGTGGAGGAGTGGGACAGAAAAGGAAACAGTGACCCTCCAACATTGGCTGGAACACAAATGAGAAATTTTCAAAGGGCTGTCCAAGTAGAAATTCCCTCCCCAGAAGTTTGTGCTGCCTGGATGTTTACATTTATTCAAAGTTGCATTTGTTGACATTTGACAGAAAAGTGAATGTAGAAAATGGTATACAGAGAGAAAACTGCTGGGGAGACCACAATCATATGACACATAATTGTTGTGCTTGGTGGAGTGGTGACAACGTGTCTAATGGCACACTCCTGCTGCTCAGTCATATGTTCCTATTTTCCATCCAACCACTCACAGCCCCTGCAAGGAGCAGTTGGAGGCCACTTGCTCCAAATACCTGATCCACAGTAACACAGCATCTCATTCAATTCCTCAAGACTGTCACACACACACGGTTTAGTGTGGGTTGGAAAATGCTATTTGGAAATCCAGGCTGGGTTCGAAAGACGCCTCTGGTCTCTTTGCAGAGTGTCTCCTCTCTACAACTTGTACTTTATTTGTTGGTCATAATATTGGTCGAGATTCAATGTGAACACAACCCCCATATCTCATCCAGAAATGCTTTGCTCTTTCTGATTGCAACGTTCAATAACAGAACGTTCAGGAAAATTACAACCATTAACTTTGTGATTACATAATATGAGGACATAAGGAACCGGATCAGCTAGTTCGGACGATCAAGTCATTGTATACCATCATGGCTGATTTACTGTTGGCATTAACTCCTTTTTAATGCCCAATTCTTCACATCCCTTAGCTGTCTGACAGGTCAAAAATCCATCTACCTCCTCCTTAAATACTTTCAGTGATGTAGCTCCCATAACTCTCTAGCCCAGATAATTCCTGACATTGATTACCCGCTGTGAGAGGAAAACATTCCCTACATACATCGTCACCGAATTGATATGAACGAGCGGTGAACACAGGGGCTCAGCAAACAGTGAATGGCTTTGATATCAAGTCAGTATTTGACTGAGGATGGCATCAGGACCACTCACTTATTTGAGCTGAATGGAAATCAGGTGTAACCTCCCACTTATCTGGGTCTTTCAGATCACAAAGAAAGATGCTTGTAGTCGGTGGCCAACATTCCTAACAGTTCCTGGATATCTCTGCAGGAGATCCTCAGGTTAGCCTCCTCAGCACAAACATCTTCAACTGCTACATCAATGTCTTTCCCCATCATAAGATCTGAAGTAGGGATGATGACTGAAGATCACACAATATTCAGACATTCTCTGCCCCCTCAGCTCCTGAACCATCCTGTGTCCATGTGCAGCAAGACCTGGACAGCATTCCGGTTTGTGCTGTTAAAGTGTCGCTAACATTCATGAAACAGCGCTGCCAGACACTGCACATTTCCACAGTTAATAGAGGAGCAGCACCCCAGGCTGGTTGCACACTGATATGTGGAAGCCATTGAGCCCGTGGAAGCTACTGAACAAGAAGAGGGACATCCCATTCAATCAGTCTGCCTGTCCCACAGGAAGAGAAGGGGTCTGGTCTGTACATTGAGCTGTTAAACAGGAACAGGCAGAGCCCAATCAGACCCTTAAACCTGTTCCATGAGACCAGGAGGAGGCTATTCAGCCCCACGAGATAGTTATACAGAAACAGGAGGGCGTCATTGGTACTCTACTATGACAAACCAATGAAACCGAGATTGCATTGATAGGGGGCTCCATGGTTCCATTGTTTGTAGAACGTGTGCTACCTTAACATGGTTTACTGCCAGTGAGGAGGGAAACCAAGTATTTTGTGTGAAGTCTCAAGGAGGCATCTTCTAGCTCCGAGAAGTCACTCCCATGTGCTCTATGTAGGTCAGAAGCTGCTGGGAAGAGTTAACTCTTTTATAATGTAGGTACTGTTGCTGCTGTCGGGATTATGGACTGCATGACGTTGATTGCAGGATCACGCAACAATTGAACTGTATTAACGTTGGGAGAGCTTTTTTTTTCAAAAGCCTGAATCTCTCTCTCTCTCTCTCTCTCTCTCTCTCTCTCTCTCTCTCTGAATTGAAATAGGTAGTCGGGGTGGTTGGGTGGAATGTTCTCAGAGGCTCTTAAACTATCAAGAATCATGTAACCTGAGTGAAAAAAAAGCCATGGAATTTATCACCATAACAGTGAAGTTTAGAACATCATAAGTGATTGTACATCCCCCTTAATGTTCAATGCAATCACCTTATTCTCTCACTGAGCTTCACTCACTGTTCATGCTGCCATCATCCCAGGGATTATTCTGGTGAGACTTGAGAGAAAGTCTATCCGCAGTACCCCAAATACTGCCTCAACACTCTCAGGGATGATCACAATTATCCTTTTCTCTCACTTCGACATCTCTGCTTCCTTCCTGTGTTATGAAACGCCATTATTTCTCTATGCACTACGACTGACATGGAATTTATAAGTTCCTTATATCTGTACGTCAGCATCAATAAAGCCAACATCAGAGTTGCCTATGGAGATGTGCATCACACTCGGGGAGAACTTCAATGAGACCGAATACACCTAAAAGATGTAATGATCACCTACGTGAATGGAAATGAGATGTACAAACACGGGAAACAGGTAGAGGAAGGGATCTATCTTGACTTTTGTTCTTCTCTCACAGGATGTACGCAGCGCTGGTCAGGGCAGCATGTTACGCCAATCTTAAACTGAGTGGCTGGTTCAGTTGTTCCACAGGACAGTAAAGTGTAAAACACATTGCTGGGTGTTTGTAGCGTTACAATACAGGATAAATTCTCTGCTTAATTAAAACCAGCAACAAAGAAAAGATTTATCCAATGCAGTAATGTGTGATAATTCTATAGTCTAAGAACTATTTAAAGCAAAAATTAACAACTTTATTTCTTAAAGTGTTACAGAGAATAATAATCGAACGAATATTTACAACTTCTTCCTCTAACCTATCTTTGACCCTTCCCCTCCACAATACGAGTCCGATAAGACTCCTAATTAAGATTTACAAAATAAAACTTCTTATCACAAAACCAGGAAGCTTTCGGTTCTTCTCCATATTCCTGTCTTCTTTTCTTCTGGGGGATTCAGCTTCACTAGTTACTAATCAATGAATATACTTTTAAGAGAGCTATTTTTCAGGCAGTCTTTGCATGCTGGTAGCTTGGCAGCTCTGCTCTCAACTGTTCAATTTTCCACGGTCTTGTACCTCCAAACTATTGGATTGTGTCATTGGCTTTTAAGATTACCAATATATTACATTCAAACTTGATTGGAGGTGGGTCATTTGGGGTATAATTTAAACTGTTTGGCTGAATTTGTTTTTGTCTCAAGAAAATGAGCTAATCGAGTTGTTCGACCAAATGTTAAGGTATATCTACTTTTCAGAAGACTTGGTGCTGTCAGGTAGTTTAAAGGTGCAGTACACCCACATGTTAATCAATGAAGTCACACGGAAACCTGACTAGGGAAGGTTGACACATTGAGTTACCTAAAGGACTTCAGGCAAGCAGATGGGTTTTTATCACAAATAATAATGTTTGCTTTTAAATTCCACCACTTTCCTTCATGAGATACCAACAGACTATTATTCTGTGGCTCTAGATTATGAGTCAATGACTTGACCACCATAAACTGTCTTCCTGCACGTGCAGAGAACACGTCAAACATCCTCAAGAGCAATTATTTAGTGATGGACATGTGATTAGAAAGCACTTGAAACTGTTGCATCCATATTGAACAAAGGCAAAAATCATGGTTCATTCAGAACTTGCACTGAGACTGCAGACGAGATTGAGATTTCATGATGGTGGTTATGGACAGGCTTGGTTGATGGGGAGGACATGGATATGTAAATCTGTGAAGGACAAATGGATTATGGAGTTTGAGAACATTCTGTGTCCTTCTCGCATATCAATGAGTAATTTATTAATAGTAGTTTGATAGTTATATTTTATAAGGAAAGGATTTTTTTTTGTTTGGAACTGAAGACATTGACTTGCACTTTCCAAAATTTATATATCATGAGCAGAAATTGAGTTCAACCCGGTTTAGTAGACAAATATAATGACTTACCAGGAACACCAACTATTGCAAGGATGGGATAGTAACCACCTTGAATAATCCAAGGATATCCTGGATCCGTGATGCTAATGATATCCAAGGCCGAGAAAGCCAGTAAAGACCCCAGGATAAACTCCTGTCCATTGTTGGACATTCCAGTCTAATGTTCTCTGATTCGGATCCATTGTTGGAACCATTCCAGTCTAAAGTTCTCAGATTCTGATCCACTGTTGGAACATTCCAGTCTAATGTTCTCAGATTCTGATCTCTCCTCCCCCTCTCTCTCTCGAGCTGCTGATCCCTGTTAGTGCTGTCAGTGATGTTCCTACTCACACTGTGGGATAGCACATTGAACAGAGCCCATTTATCTTTCAATGACGGAAACTCTTCACGCCATAATTAGGATCCACGAGATTGATATTAATCACAGTCACTGAACAAATAGCTCCAGCTAACCCCTTTAACCCCTTGAATTCAATATTGATTTTATTAAAATTCAAAAGAACATTTAAAGTTTAGACATTTGGCATGCGATATGTGTGTGGGGTGAACAGGAAGAAATATTTGAGATGGTAGATTGAATGTATGTAATCATTCAATTTGCCTTAGGTATGGCAGTAATGCCAAAGGATTGTCAGAACATAAACAAGTTTCTCCTCCGTTTATAAATCGAAACATACAGTCTGTAACTACTGATCAGTGATGTGATTATAATGTCAGTAAAACATGTAGAGAACTTTTCTAGTCCATAATCTGCCAGAAAATTGCTTATGACAACATGAGTGATAACAGACAAATGGCATGGATAAATTAACAGAGAATATGATGTGACACACAATTCAGATGGTTATTCAAGGATCAGAGACGGCAGGTGAGGTTCATGCTGTTAATGTTATCGATGTCAATCAACTGCATTGAAGTACATTTCACTGGATTTAATTGTAGTGTGATTATGATATTGGGGCATGGCTGCTGAGACTGGATAGAGGGAACATGATATTTCCCAGCCATCTGTATTGGAATTTTATTCTTTATAAATCATATGGTGATCAAATTCAAGGATACATCTCCAATGAGGAATGAGGAGAGCCAATATTAACCATGCAACCAGAAGACATTGAAACAGAAATTTGGCCATTAGGCCCATTGAGCCTGCTCCGCCATTCCATGATGGCTGTTAAGCTTCTCAACCCCATTCTCCCACTTTCTACCTGTAACCCTTGATCCCCTTTATAGTCAAGAACCTATCTGTCTCACCCCTAAATATACTCAATGAACCTGGACTCGACAGCCCTCTGTGGCAGTGAATTCCATCGTTCACCGCCCTCTGGCTGAAGAAGTTTCTCCTTATCATTTTTGAAAAGGTCTTCTCTTTACACTGTCCCCTCAGGTACTAGTCTCTCCTACCATTGGATATATCTTCCAAAATCCCCTCTTTCAAGGTCATTTAGTATTCTCAGTAAATTTCAGTTGACCTCCTAACATTCTTCTGAACTCTACCAAATACAGACCCAGAGCTCTCAAATATTTTTTAATATGTTAAGCTTTTATTTCCTGGCACCATGCGCTGGAATCTCTTCCGAAAACGCTCCAGGACCAGTGAATCCTTCCTGAGATATGGACCCAAAACTGCGCACAATAATCCAATGTGGCATGACCAAAGCCTTGTAGAGCCTTAGAAGTACATCCCTGCTTTTATATCCAAGCGCTCTTGAAATAAATACCATCATTGTATTTGCCTTCCTAACTACTGACAACCTGCAAGTTTACCTTTCAAGACTTCTGGACTGGAACCCCCTAGTCTTTTTTGCACTTCAGATTTCTGAATTTGCTTGCTATTTAGAAAATACTCCATGCTTCTATCATCCTGGCAAAATGCGTTCCCACACTCTCCCACGTTGTACTCCATCTGCCACTTCTTTGCTCACTCTCCAAACCTGTGAAAGTCCTTCAGCAGGTGAAAGTGAGGACCGCAGATGCTGGAGATCAGAGTCAAAAAGTGTGTCATAGAAAAGCACAGCCTGTCAGGCAATCCGAGGAGCAGGAGATTCGACGTTTCAGGCATAAAGCCTTCATCAGGAATGTGGGGTGGGCGGAAGTGGGCAGAGAAATAAATGGGAGGGGCTGGCGCTGGGAGAAGGTAGCTTGGAAGGTGACAGCTAGATGAAGGTAGGTGGTGACAGTGATATGTCAGAATGGAAGGTGGAGTGGATAGATGGGAAGGAAGATGGACAAGTAGGACAGTTCAAGAAGGCGGTCC
>NW_026868059.1:606865-713179 GCF_020745735.1 Hemiscyllium ocellatum | reverse complement strand
GAATACAAGGGCGGCGACATACTGCTGAGAATGTAATAGGCTAGGTCAGACAGCATTTGGATTATTGTGAGCTGTCCTGGGGAATGATACACGGGTGTTGGACATGATCTATCCTGGAATGAAGGCTTGTCATATGAGCAGCAGTTGAGGGCTCTATGTCTGTACTCAATGGAATTTAGAAGAATGGGGGGGGGGGCGCAACTGATTGAAACTGAGTGATTACTGCAAAGATTGATACAAAAGAGTATAGAAGATATTTACATTAGTTTTAGAGACGAAGACAAAATGGCACATTTTCCAGAGTGAAGAGATAGGCTGAATGGCCTAAATCTATTGCTATATCTCATGCCCTTATGGTCATACAGTCTATTATTCAGTGCAGAATTGTAAGTCTCAGACCTACTCTTGTAATCCTTGTATCTGTATGTTGATTTGACTTCACCCTCTGTTCAATGTAACCCCCTGTAATATGAACGGTGGGAGGATTCAGTGTCAGCCAGTAGCGCAGTAATATGTTGAATATAAGTTGCTATCTGTGAGTCTCATCTGGCGGGAGTGCATTGTCCTCTACGATGATTGTCATTTTCAGTCTGGTATTTTTGAACGATCGATCCTGCTACGCTAATATTGTTGAATTTAACAAAACAGGTGAAATCTATCACAGCGCTCAGCAACAATATTTCATGGAACACTGATCACCCTACTAATAACAGAAAGGTCTAAAATGTTCATCATCAGAAACACTGCTTTCCTGTTCATGTTCAAATTAGAGGTGCTCAAATTGGAACGACTTAAACTTCTGTTGTGGTTCTGTTTCATCGAGCTGGGAATTTGTGTTGCAGACGTTTCGTCCCCCGTCTAGGTGACATCCTCAGTGCTTGGGAGCCTCCTGTGAAGCGCTTCTGTGATCTTTCCTCCGGCATTTGTAATCTGCCGCTTGCGGTTGTCAGTTCCAGCTGTCCGCTACAGTGGTCGGTATAATGGGTCCAAGTTGATGTGCTTATTGATTGAATCTGTGGATGAGTGCCGTGCCTCTAGGAATTCCCTGGCTGTTCTCTGTTTGACTTGTCCTATAATAGTAGTGATGTCCCAGTCGAATTCATGTTGCTTGTCATCTGCGTGTGTAACTACTAAGGATGGCTGGTCGTGTCGTTTCGTGGCTAGTTGGTGTTCATGGATGCAGATCGTTAGCTGTCTTCCTGTTTGTCCGATGTAGTGTTTTGTGCAGTCCTTGCATGGAATTTTGTACACTACATTTGTTTTGCTCATGCTGGGTATCGGGTCTTTCGTTCTTGGAGTTGTTGTCTGAGAGTGGCTGTTGGTTTGTGTGCTATTATGAGACCTAGTTGTCGCAGTCGTCTGGCTGTCAGCTCGGAAATGCTCTTGATGTATGGTAGTGTGCCATTTGTGAGCTGTTTTTGGGTTTTGACCCAGCAACAGTGAAATAATTGTGATATATTTCCAACTCAGGATGTTGACTGATTTGGAGGGGAGTTTGAAGGCAGTGGTGTTCGCAAGAGCCTGCTGCCTTTGTCATTCTAGATGGAAGTGCTCGTAGGATGGAAGGTGCTGTCTGAGAATCTTTGGAGACCACGGGAGGAGGGGGAAATGTATCATCCACCCGAAACTTCTGACTGAAGATTTCTGCGAAAGCTTCAGCCTTATCTTTTGCACTGATGTGCTGGGCTCTTCCATCATTGTGGATGGGGATATTTGTGCAGCCTCCTACTCCGGTGAGTTGTTTAATCGTCCAACACCATCCAAGATCAGAAGAGGAGGAGGACTGCAGAGCTTAAATCTGATGCATTCAGTGTCGGATTGCTCAGTTCAGTCTGTCCCTTGCTGTTTATGATATCTGGCATGCAAATATTTCTGTTTGGAAGCTTCAGCAGATGAATATTTTATCTTTGTATATTCCTGGTTCTGCTCCTGGCATGCCCTCCTGCATTCTCCATTGAATCAGAGTTGATTGTCTGGCTTGATGGTAATGGTTGAGTAGGGGATATTATGGGCCGTGACATTACAGTTAGTGCTTGAGTACAGTTCTGTTGCTATTGATGGTCCACAGTGTCTTATGGATGCTCAGTCTTGAGTTGCTCGATCTCTTCAAAGTCGGTGCCATTTAGCGTGGCGATAGCGCCACACAACACAATAGAGTTTATTCTGAATGTGACCTTGATACTTTTACCGATACTGTCATGGACAGATACATCTGTAGTTGGTAGATTGGTAAGGATGAGGTCATGTATGTTTTTTTTTTCCCTCTTGTTCTTTCCCTCACCACCTGCTGCCGACTGAATCTAGAATCTATGTCCTTTAGGACCCGACCAACGTGATCAGTAGTACTGCTGCCAAACCATTCTTGGTGGTCAACTTTGAAATCTCCATCCAGAATACACTTTGTGCCCTTTCCACAGTCAGTGTTTTCTCCAGTGTTGTTTAACATGGAGGAGCACTGATTCAGATGAGGAACGACGTTACGTGATAATCAGTAAGAGACATCTTTATCCATGTTTAATCTGAAGCCATGGGACGTCATTGGGTCTGGAGTCAATTTTGGGGACTCCCAGAGATACTACCTACGACTGTATCTCACTGAGCTGCCCCATCTGCTGGGCCAGTCCTGCCTTTGGAGCAGGACATATCCAGGAATGGTGATGGTGCTATCTGGGTTATTTCTGTAAGGTATGATCCCGTGAGTATGACTATGTCAGGCTGTTGCTTGATTAGTCTGTAAGGCAGTTGTCCCAATTTTGGCACTACTCCTTAGATGATAGTAAGGAAGGTTTTGGACGTTCTACAGTGATATGTCTAATGTTGTTTTTTTTTTCCGGTGCAGAGTTTGATGCCAGTTGGTCTACCCGGTTTCATTTCTTTGAAACTTTGTAATGATTGGTGCAACTGAATGATTCACTAGACCGTTTCAGGGGGTGATTGGGAGTCAATGACATTGCTATGGGTCTGGAGTTGCATGTCAGCCAAACCAGGTGAGGATGGATGGATATTAGAGATCCAGATATTCTGAAAATCAGCAATGCTTTCCTTTTCATAGGTAGATTCTTAATTCCAGGGAAATTTTAAAATGATTGAATTGAATTTCCACCATCTACAGTGGCGGAATTCGAACCTGGGTCCAAAGAACAGGAGCTGATTTTTCTGGATTGATAATCTATCGGTAATACCGTGAGCCCTACTTGGAACCATATGTTGCACTCAACTGCCAATTCTTGTTACCCTGTTTTTCATTCATTGTTATTCTGTAATCTCATCCATCATTAAATCCTGATTCAAATACACAGACATGAACGTCCTCTCAAGTGCTTGGATTTCATTCAATCTGTTTCGTTTGAACAGGCATTTCAAGGCAGCTGCACATCAGAAAAGAACAGGAAGGAAGAATGGCTGACGTGTGCACAGACCAGCATGTCTGTCCAGGCACCTAAAGTATTTATTGTGGGTCAGAGAACCTCAGAATTATTAGAGCACAGTTGGAGGCCATTCAGCCCATCGAGGTGTCACAAGCTCTCCAACAGCACAAACAGAGATAGAGAGAGTGTGTGGAGATAGATGGTGTGTGAGAGAAATAAACAGAGAGAAAGAATTTGAAGAGAGATAAACTGAGAGAGGATAGAAAGGGGAGTGACTAACTAAGTGAGAGAGGTGTTAGATGAGTTTGAAGTTAGACAGATCAGGAGACCGCATTTGAATATATAAATATGGGCAGATAGAAATTAGAAGTTTTATTTAGAAATTCCTCTGGACTGTAAGCCCTTTGTCTGGGGGCCATACCCTGTCAGCACTATGCTGATACTGGCTGTCTTTCCAGAGTATTTTTTTCCCAATAATATCACATAGTTTACTGACAACTAAACAGAACCCATTAGGCCAATAGATTGGTTCCATGCGGAAAGCAGAGTTTTTAAATAGACTGTGCCAAGGGCAACAGGAAATGATGTCAACCCCCCCCCCCCCCCCGTACTGTACGAGAGACTAGGCCAGAGAATCTCAGTGAGGGGACTCACTAACTGAGGGGAAATAAGCATCTCAGCTGTTGGTGAAATAATAATCGATAAAGTTTGCACACCACTTACCTAGTTTTGTAATCCTCATTTCAATTTATATAGCACAGTATGAGGAGTGCATTCTATCAACCTTACCTCTTTGTACTTTGCATATATTAGTCTTTGCAGAAAATCACGTTGTTTCTGTATTTTATGTTGCATGAATGCATTTCATTAATATTGTCTCTGCTATTTCTTCATTGTAAATGTATCCTTGAATCTGTTCTTCATATGAGTTATAAGGAGTAACGTTCCAATACTGGCGACTGGAGAACATCACTGTCCCTCTACCCACTCTAAACAACCAAGTCCCCAGTCCTCTCCATCATCTGTCTTTCCCCAATGTCATAATCACAATGTAATTGAAGTCCATTAAATGACACTTCACCACAGTTCGTTAACATGGATACCATCAACAACATAACCCACACCTGCCCTGTCTCATTCTGGAATAACAATCTGAATTATGTTGGTCACTTACAATTCTCTGTTACCATGTCCATGCCATTCGATTGTTATAACCTACGTTTTCTTAGGCACACTTTGCCATCAGAGCGTGGATGAAAGATGGTCTCTCAATGTTTTGCAATGACTGATCTGTAGTTACAGGATTTATTTCTCTATTTATGAGCAGAAAAGCACGTTTATGTTCCGCCAAGCCTCTGGCATTACTTCCATGTCCAAGGTAGACTGAATGATTACACACAATCAATCTGCTATCTTCAACATTCCTTCCTTCAGTCGCACTCACATATCACAACTAGAAAGCATAAAGGTTCAAAGTTATTTTGAACTTTAATAAAACAGTATTGAATTCCATTCGGTTAACTGGAGTTATTTGTTCAGCGATTGTGATTGCGTCAGTCTCCGTGGATCCTAATCATTCCGAGAGAGTTTCTCTCTTCTATCAATAAGGGAATGCTTTCAGTGTTTTATCCCATAGTATGAGCGGGAGCACAATCCACACCAGTAGCAGGGATCAGCAGCTCCAGAGAGGTGGAGGAGAGATCAGTCTGTGAGAACATTAGACTGAACTGTTCCAACAATGAACAGGCGTTTATCCTAAGGTCTTTACTGGCTTTTCCAGCCTTGGATATCATTAGCATATCAGATTGAAGATGCACTGCTGGCTATTCAAGCTGGTTACTATCCTATTTCTTGCTATAGTTGGTGCTCCTGGTAAGTCACTCTGTCTGTCGACTGAACTGAATTGATGCTGATGATATATAAATTTTGTAAAAGTGCAAGTCAACTTTTTCAGTTCCAATCAATTATTTCCTTGGAAATAATAACTAGCAAATTATTATTGACAAATTACTCCAAATATGCGAGGATGAAACACACTGTTCTCAACCTTCTTGATTCATGTTCTCCTGCAAAGTGTACATCTCCATATCATCCCCACATACCAATCCTGTCCAGTACAAACAATAAGACGTCCAAATATCCTCCTCAGCCTCAGTGCAACTTCTGAATAAACCATTGTTTGCGCCTTTGTTAATTCTGGATACATGTTTCAAGCCCCTTCTTACCACGTGTGCGTTGCACAATAATTGAACTTGAGATGTTTAACTTTTTTCTCTGTGCAGAATCTGAAAGTTTGGAAGATAGTGTATAGTGGTCACTTCATTGGCTTGTAATCTAGATTCACAGAATAACAATCTGTTGATACCGGCTTGCCTGATGCCCATTAGAGCAGGCAATGGGTCATACTTCCCTGGTCAGGTCTCTGTTTAACTGCAAATTTACAGCAATGTGTCTCACTATTTACTGTCCTGTGGAACAGCTGAACCAGCCACTCAGTTCAAGGTCAGTGCAACATGCTGGCCTGACCAGGACTGCACACATCCCGTGAGGGAAAAACAAAAGTGAAGGCAGGTCCCTTCCTCTGCCTGTTTCCCATAATCCGACACCTGATTACCATTCAGGTAGGTGGCCATTCACTGTTTGAGACGTATTCTTTGTGATTGAGTCTCTCCTTGGGAGTGATGTCCATCTCGATAGGCACCTCTGGTGCTGGCTTTATTGATGCTGACCTACAGATGTAAGGATGTTTGGCTTTCCACATCAGTGGTAATGCATTGTAAATGAATGGTTTCCTTCGTCACATGAAGGAAACGGAGCCAGCTAAGTGAGGGAAAGGAATTATTGTGATCAAACTTGAGAGATTTTTTTTGAGGCAGTATTTGGGGTGTTGTGGACAGATTTTCTCTCCTTTACAAGGAGTGATCTCCTTACCGCAGAGAGAGTGAACAGGGGTTCTACCAGATTAATCCCTGGGATAATGGCATCAAGAGAGTGAATACATTTTGATCTGTAGTGCTTTCAATGAATAAGAGATGATTGAATTGAACACTGAGTGGGATGGGTAAGCACTAATTGCATTTAAACAGATAATGAGAAGGTGATAAATACCATGTCTGCTGTTTCACTCAGGATGCATGATTCTGGATAGTTTAAGTGCCTCTGAGGACGTTACGCCCACCCACCTCAACCCCCACTCCCCACGGTGATTGAGAGAGAAAGAGAAGTCCAGGTTTGGAATAAACTCTCCCCACATTAATACAGTGCAGTTGGTGTGTGATCCTGCACTGAATGTTATATTAACCACCACCCTGACAGCAGCCACAATACGTTCAATCTAAAACAGTTAACTATTCCCACCAGGATCTGACATTCATGAAGAACATGAATCCATCTTTTCAGAGATGTAAGGTGAATCCTTCAGGTTTAGAATATAAGTCTATAAGATACAGGAGCAGAAATTAGGCCAGTAAGCGCATTGAGTCTGCCCATCATTCAATAATCGCTGATAGGTTTCTCCAGGCTTCTCCTCATAATTCTTCATCCCCTGGATCATCAAGAACCTATCTATCTCCGTCTCAAATATGCATAATACACTGCCATCTGTGGCAATACATTTCAAAGATTCGCCATTCGCTGGTTAAAGACATTTCTCCTTATCACTGTTCTAAAAAGGTGTTCCCTTTCATCAAAGTCTGTGTCCTCGACCTCTCGTCCAATGGAAACATCTTACCAACATCAACTCTAACACGGTAATTCAGCATCCTGCGCTTTCATTACTTTCCCTCTCATCTTCTAAACTTTACCGAGGATAGACCCAAAGCCCAAAAACATTCCACATACGATAAACTTTTCATTCCTATGACCATTCTCGTCAAAATATTCTGCACAAGCTCCAGAGCCACTATATTCTTCCTGAGATATTGGGCTCAAACTTTCGAACAATACTCCAAATGTGGTCTGACCAGAGATGTATACAACCTGTTTTATGTTCATTTCCTCTCGTAATAAATGCCATCAATAATAAATGCAACTGCCCTCCTGACTACTGCCTCAACCTGCAAGCTGACCTTGAGAGAACCCTGCCCTAGAACTCCCAAGTCCCTTTGCACTTCAGATTTCTGCATTTTCTCCCCATTTAAAAAAATAGACCATGCCTCTAATCTTCGTGCCAAAGTGCATGACCTCACACTTTCCAACGTTGGAATGCATCTGCCAATCTCCTTCTTCAGTCTCTCCGCCTCCTCAATACGACATAGTCCATCTGCCTATCTATGAATCGTCTGCAATCTTAGCCAGAGGACACTCAGTTCCATCATCTAGATTAGTAACGTAACAAGTAAAAAGTTACGATTCCAACACTGAGCCTTGTAAAGCACCACTTGTCACCTACTGCCATCCTGAGAAGGACTATTCTATCCCCACTCTCTGCTTTCTGCCAGACAAGCTTCTATCCATGCCACTACCTTGCCTCTAACACCACGGACCCTAAACATCCTCAGTCATCTCCTGTGTGACACCTTGTCAAAGGCCTTCTTGAAATCCAGGTGGATAACATCCATTGCCTGTGCTTGATCAAGCCTGCTCATTTCCTCTTCAAATAATTCCAACAGATTTTTCAGGCATGATCTTCCCTTGATGAAACCAAAGTGATTTTGCCCTATTCAGAAATCTCATCCTTCACAATGGATTCCAGGACCTCAACCACGACAGAGGTTAAACTATTAATTGTGGATTTCTTCTTGTCTTTTTCTTCACTCCCTTGTTACAATTGGGTGTCACGTTCGTGGGTTTCAGGTATTCTGGGATCGTTCCTTATTCTAGCGATTCTTGAAAGATCACCACTGTCCCCCCACACCCTCGACAGCTGTCTTCCTTATATCTCTGGGATAGTCCATCCGGTCCAGGATATTTAACCACCTACAGGCCATTCAGATTTTTCTAGCATGCTATCCATACTGGTGGCCAGCATACTCAGCTCTGGCCCCACACTATCTTGAATGTTAAGGTATTACTCATATCTTCCACAGTGAACTAATTTTTCACTTCCTCAGCCTTTTCTTATTTACCACTACGACCGCTCCAGTATCATTTGCCAGCAGTCCAATGTCCACTTTTGCCTATCTTTTGTAATTTATATATTGAAAGAAGCTCTTACAGACTTCCTTTATATTAGTGGCTCGTTTACCCCCATATTTACTAATCTCCCTCCTTATTTTATTTTGTTTGCTGTTTTGTCTTTGTACGCTTCTCAATCCTCTGGTTTCCCACTGCCCCTCGCCCCATTATATGCATTTTCATTTACTTCTATGCTGTCCCTGAATTCCCTAGTCAGCGATGGTTGCCTCATCCTCCCTGTACCATGCCTCTTTTTCCTCAGGATAATTCTCTGCTGCATCCTGA
This sequence comes from Hemiscyllium ocellatum, assembly GCF_020745735.1. NCBI lineage: Eukaryota > Metazoa > Chordata > Chondrichthyes > Orectolobiformes > Hemiscylliidae > Hemiscyllium > Hemiscyllium ocellatum. The sequence continues at coordinate 704,411 of NW_026868059.1, read as the reverse complement.
ATTACCCCCAAAATCTCCTGTCATTGCTGTTCCACTGTCTTTCCATCTGGGCCCGTCTCCCAGTTAATTCTATCCAGCTCCTCTCTCATGCCTCTGTAATTGCCTTTATTCAGCTGTAATGCCATTACCTCTGATTCTAACTTCTCCATCTGAAATTGCAGAGTAAATTCAATCATATTATGATCACTGCCTCCTATTATTTCCTTCATCTAAATCTCCCCTCATCTAATTTGCCTGCACAAGCTGCGACAAAAAGCCATCTCATAGACATTCTGCAAAATCCTTTTCCTGCAAAGCAGTATCAAACTGAATTCCCAGTCCACCTGCATAATGAAATCCCACATGATCACTGTTAAGTTGCCTTTCCTACAGATGTTTCTATCTCCAGGTGTATCGCGCACCCCAGATCCTGACTACTGTTTGGAGGCCTGTACATAACTCCAATTGCATTTTTTCACCTTTTTGATTCCCCAATTCTACCGACACAGATTCTACACCATCTGATGTTACTTCATTTCTTCTAATTGATTCAATTCCATTTCATATTAATGAGAACCATCTGTCTTTCTGCCCATCTGCCTATCATTTCGACACGATTGATATCCTTGAATATTCAGCTCCCAATCCTGATCCTCTTGCAGTGACGTCACTGTGATGCTCACCACGTCATACCTGCCAAATTGTGTATGCGTCACAAGCTTATTTACATTATTCCACTGCCTGCGTTCCAATATAACAGTTCAGTCCTGTATTTACCGTCCCTCTTCTCATTGTCATTTGTTGGTCCAGCCCGTTGGTATCTACACAAACCCTGGCCACTGAATCATTCCCCTCCTACTCCAAGTTCATCTGCACCCCAGATGACATATCCCAAGCTCAAGCACCAGGTAGGCAACACAACCTTCAGGACTCTCAATCCTGATAACAGAGAATACTATCTATGCCTCTAACTGTACCATCCGCAATTATCCATAATTTGGCAACATAGAACATAGAACAATACAGCACAGAACAGGCCCTTCAGCCCACTATGTTGTGCCGAACATTTGTCCTAGCTTAAGCACCTATCCATGTACCTATTCAATTGCCGCTTAAAGCTCACCAATGATCCTGACTCTGCCACTGCCACAGGCAGCGCATTCCATGCCCCCACCACTCTCTGGATAAAGAATCTACCACTGACATTCTCCCGCTACTCCCACCTTTCACTTTAAATTTATGTCCCCTTGTAACACCCTGTTGCACCCGTGGAAAATGTCTCTGACTGTTTACTCTATCTATTCCCCTGATCATCTTATAAACCTCTGTCAAGTCACCCGTCATCCTTCGCTGTTCCAATAAGAAAAGGCCTAGCACTCTCCACCTATCCTCATACGACCTATTCTCCATTCCAGGCAACATCCTTGTTAATCTCCTTTGCACCCTCTCCAAAGCTTCCACATCTTTCCTAAAGTGAGGCGACCAGAACTGCGCACAGTACTCTAAATGTGGCCTTATCAAGGTCTTGTACAGCTGAAACATCACCTCACGAGTCTTGAATTCAATCCCTCTGCGAATGAACGCTAATACACCAAAGGCCTTCTTACAAGCTCTATCCACCTGAGTGGCAACTTTCAAAGAGCTATAAACATAGACTCCAAGATCCCTCTGCTCCTCCACCTTACTAAGATCCCTACCGTTAACCCTGTATTCCGCATTCTTATTTGTCATTCCAAAATGGACAACCTCACATTTGACAGAGTTTAACTCCATCTGCCACTCCTCAGCTCAGCTCTGCATCATATCTAAGTCCCTTTGCAGCTGACAACAGCTCTCCTCAACTATCCACAACTCCACCAATCGTCACATCGTCTGCAAATTTACTGACCCACCCATCGACTCCCTCTTCCAAGTCATTAATAAAAATTACAAACAGCAGAGGCCCCGGAACTGATCCATGTGGCACTCTACTTTTAACTGGGCTCCAGACTGAATATTTGCAATCTACCACCACTCACTGACTTCAACCAGTGAGCCAGTTCTCTATCCAACTAGCCAAATTTCACATTATCCCATGCCTCCTGAATTTCCGCATAAGCCTACCAAGAGGAACCTTATCAAATGCCTTCCTAAAATCCATGTACACTACATCCACTGCTCTACCCTCAAACACATGCTTTGTCACCTTCTCAAAGTATTCAATAAGACTTGTAAGGCAAGACCTACCCCTCACCAATCCGTGCTGGCTGTCCCTAATCAAGCAGTGTCTTTCCAGATACTCATACATCCTATGCCTCAGTACCCTTTCCATTGCTTTGCCTACCACCAAGGTAAGACGAACTGGCCTGTAATTCCCAGGGTTATCCCTATTCCCTTTTTTGAATAGGGGCACAACATTCGCCACTCTCCCGTCCCCTGGCACCTCCCCGTTGACATTGAAGACGATAAGATCATTGCCAACGGCTCTGCAATTTCTTCTCTTACTTCCCACATAATCCTAGGATATATCTTGTCAGGCCCGGGGACTTGTCTATCCTCAAATTTTTCAAAACGCCCAACACACCTTCCTTCCTACCTAACAAGTATCTCCTCTAGCTTACCAGTCCGTTTCATACTCTCCTCTTCAACAATGCGGTCCCTCTCATTTGTAAATACTGACGGAAAGTACTCATTCAAGACCTCTCCTATCTCTTCCAACTCAATACACAGTCTCCCACTACTGTCCTCGATCGACCTCCTCTCGTTCTCGTCATTTGCGTGTTTTTCACATACGCATAAAAGGTCTTGGGGTTATCCTTGATCCTACCCGCCAAAGATTTTTCATGCCCTCTCTTAGCTCACCTAATCCCTTTCTTCAGCTCCCTCCTGGCTATCTGATATCCCTCCAAAGCTCTGTCTGAACCTTCTTTCCTCATCCTTCTATAAGCCTCCTTCTTCCTATTTACTAGACATTCAACCTCCCTCATCAACCAAGGTTCCCTCACACGACCATCTCTTTCCTGCCTGACAGGTACATACATATCAAGGACATGTCGTATCTGTTCCTTGAAAAAGTTCCACATTTCAATGACATCCTTCCCTGACAGCCTATGCTCCCAACGAATGCTCCTCAGGTCCTGTCTTGCAGCATCGTATTTACCCTTCCCCCAATTGTAAAACCAACCCTGTTGCACGCACCTACCTATCTCCAAAACCAAAGTGAAAGTCACAGAATTGTGGTCACCAACATCAAAATGCTCACCCACTAACAAGACCATCACTTGTTTGTTACCAAATACCAAATTCAATATGGCCTCCCGTTAGGTCGGACAATCTACACACTGAATTGGAAAAGCTTCCTGGAGACACTGCACAAACACCGCCCCATCCAATCAACTTGATCTACAGAACTTCCAATCAATATTTGGGAAGTTGAAATCGCCCATGACTACTACCCTGTGGCTTCTGCACCTTTCCAAAATCTGTTTCTCCACATCTCCGCTGCTATTGGAGGGTCTATAGTAAACACCTAACAAGGCGACTGCTCCTTTCCTATTTCTGACTTCAGCCCATATTACTTCCAAATGCAGATCCCCCTCGAACTGCCTTTCTGCAGCCATTATACCATTTCTAATTAGCAACGCCACACCCCCTCCTTTTTTTTGCCACCCTCCTTAATCTTACTGAAACATCTGTAACCAGGAACATCCAACAACCATTCCTGTCCCTCTTCTATCCACGTTTCCGTGATGGCCACAACACTGTCCTCCCAAGTACCAATCCATGCCTTAAGTTCACCCACCTTATTTCTGATACTCCTTGCGTTGAAGTATGCACACTTGAACCCATCTCTGTGTCTGCAAGTATTCTCTGTCAGTGCTACTTTCTCCACAGCCTCCCTACATTCTTGGACATCCTGAAAAACAGCTAACCTACTTTATGGACGACACGTCCGGATCCCATCCCTCTGCCAAATAAATGTAACTCCACCCCACCTCCAGAAGCGTGCTAGCAAACCTACATCCCAGGATATTGGTGCTTTTCTGGTTCAGGTGCATCTCGTCCTGCTTGTACAGGTCCCACATTCCCCAGAATTCAGTCCAGTTGTCCAAACACCTGAATCCCTCCCTGCTACACCATCCTTGCAGCCACGTGTTCAAATTCACTCTCTCCCTATTCCTTACCTCACTGTCATGTGGCACCTGCAACAACCCAGAGATGACGGTTGTGTGCACAGCAATGCTGCCTCGCAGTGATAGGTACTCGGGTTCAATTCCAGTCTCTAGAATCTGTCTGTGTGTACGTTGTATATTCTTCCCGTGTCTGCATTGGGAGCAGATTTCTACAATCTACAGTATATTTCCTTACATTTCATGGAGAAATGCAGTAAATGTAGCAGCTTTTGTAAAAGCAGCCATGATTCTCGTGTTCCCTGGGTGTTTAGGAATCTTGCTGAATGCAGTGTCCCTAGATACGCATTCCATCTCTTTCAGTCCCTCAGTCCATCCTCACTGCATGCAGCCTTTCCTTTGCCAAACCTGGGACTCCTCACACCCCATCGCCTGGCACTGGATAGTCCCTTCGCAGGACTGTGCACACAACGACACTGGGCACTCGCTCACCCGCTGGGGATGCTGGGGTAAAGACCCTGCCATTGAAAGGAACAGAATAATTAAAATCCAAATTAATAGCAAATCAGAGTAAACAGGCTGAATGACATCCATCTGCTCTCTCATTTTGTAGTCTTCTGTTTATCCTCGTCAATCTGCAAATAAATGGCCCATATGTCTACCTTGTCAAACAGGTTTGGTGGAGGTGATAGATATCAGATCCTCTGGCCATTGGACTGAGTCAGTAGGCTCCACCTTCCTGGTAAATGAGGTTACACTTACGTTTTTATAATCACGTCTGTCCACTTTAAAGAAAAGGCCTTGCTCGAGTTGTGCTGGAAGGATATTTGAATTTGGAGACGCTAGAATATGTCACGTACGAGTGAGATTAGGAATAGGACGGTAGTATAGTTATATACCCCGCCAAAAAGCTGGTAGCACTTCTGATATGTGGATGATTGGGATTGCCGACTCGGTAGAATATAGCGAAGGAGGACGGGATGGACCTGAAGTAGCAGCAAGCTTTGATGTGTAGATCTTTGGGTTTCCCGGGTCAGTAGGATATACACAAGTAGGACGGGATGGACCTGAACAGGCAGCAATCTCCGATATGTGGACCCACTTGGATTCCCGGGTCGGTCGGATTTGCACAAGAAGGACGGAATGGACCTGTACTGGCGGCAATGTCCTGGCAGGCAGGTTTACTATTGTCACTCTGGAGGGTTTAAACTAGTGTGGCACTGTGGAGTGGGAACCAGAGCAGTCGGTCCACAATACAGTGACTGATGAGGAATTGGAGACTAAAACCAGTGCATCTAAAACCAACAACAAAGAAGGAGAAGGCACTGAACACAATGGGACTGTCAACCTGAAGTGTTATTAATTTCATGTGAGGAATCTGGCAGGTAAGTACTTGGAGATTGTATGAGTACATATAACTACAATGTAAATATTACCAAGAATTCGTGAGAGAGGGACAAGAGAGCAATCAATCTAGTGGGTCCAGAAATACTTGCGGAATATGCAGTGAGTGGCTGGAGACAGTCGTTTAAAGTGAAATAATTATTCAGCACTCTATCTAAATCGGACCATGTGTAATACAAGGTACAAATTGAAGTGACAAAGGAGGAAACTGGAATTGTCTGTCTACAATGTTTTCTGCTTTACTGATAGTCTTTTGTAATCTCCTGTCACCGGAAAATAGCAGCAGAAAGTACTTCAGGGAAACTCAAACCAAATATCAGGTAAGTATCTGATGTGTTTGGCGGAAGTGTATTTATTTCAATGCAAGGATTATTATGGGTAAACAGTTGAATTTAGAGCCTGAATCCCTAAATGGGACTACGATGTTGCAAACATTATAGGGACTTTGTTGAGAAAGAGACAGGACTGGCTGCTCAGCTTTCCAGGGTTTTGTTCTTTTAGATGATATAGAGGGGAAGCTAAAAGAGGGGGAGGAGTTGCATTACTAATCAGGGATTTTTTTTTACATCTGCACTTAGGACGTATTGGAAGGCTCATCTACTGAGGCAACATGGAGAGAGCTCAAGATATGATGGATGCATGTGTTAGGATTGTACTGCAGTCCCTCCAACTGTCAGCGAGAAATTGAGGAACAAATATGTCGGCCGATTATGGGGACGTGCGTTGCCATAGTGAGGGACTTTAACATCCCCAATATTGACTGGGAATCCTTTACAGCAAGAGGCTTGGACGGGGTAGAATTTCTTAAGCGCACCCAAGAAAGTTATATGCAGCGGCATGTGGATAGTCCAACTACAACATGGGCCATACTGGACCTCGTAGTAGAAAATGAGCATGTCCACGTGACTGACCATTCAGTAAAAGATCATTTTAGAAACAGTGATAACGATGCCCTCAGGTTTGAGATAGCTACGATCATGGAATAAGTCAGGATCTTTGAAAGTTAGTAAATTGGAGGAAGGCAAATCCACATCAGGCAGAAGCGAGGGGCTGTTAATTGGAAGGAGCTGCTGTCAGGAAAATCCACATTTTTGCATGGTGGGACTGTTTATTAAATCCTGATTTCAATATCGTCTGGTGAATGTCGTCCCAACTGCTCGAATGTCAATCTATTTTGTTTGAACAGATATTTAGAGGATATTGCATGTCAGAAAACAGGAAGTGATAACGAATGATTGTGCACTGTGTCCTTCGCAGGACCAGCTTGTTTCTCCAGGCACTGAAAGTATTTATTGTGGATCAGACAACTTCAGAAATAATATGGCACAGACGGAGGCAATTTAGCCCATCCTACATCCACAAGCTCTCCATCTGCACTATCCGAAAGCAGAGAGAGTTATTGGAGATACAGAGAGAGAGAGATACAGACAGAGACACAGATAGAGAGAGAGAGGTGGGGGGGGGGGGGGGGGGGAGAGAGAGAGAGAGAGAGAGAGAGATAAATAGAAAGAAAGTATGTGAAGGGAGGTCAACAGAGTGGATAGAAAGAGGAGCGACTGACTGAGTGGGAGAAACGGGTGTTAGAAGAAAGTGAACATGGATAGATCAGGAGTCAGCATGAGGAAAATAGACAGAAGATGGAAATTTTATTTAGATATTCCCCTGGACTGAAGCCCTTTGTCTAGTGCCATACACTGTGAGCACTGTGCTGATACCAGCTGTCATCCCAGATCATTTATCTCCAAAAACATCACAGAACTGGGTTTCTGACAGTTTAACGGAATCCAATAGACCAATTGATTGGTTCCAGGGAGAAAGTGGATTAATTTAAACAGACTGGGCGAACAGCAGCAGGAACTGACAAGCCCCTGAAATACTGTGTGTGGGACTGGACCAGAGAGTCTCAGTGAGGGAGATCACTGTCAAAGGGGAAATCAGCGTCTCAGCTGTGGGCCGAATACTGATTGATAACGTTTGCACAGCACTTCCATGGTTTTGTAATTCACATTTCAATTTATACAGCTCAAGGTCATGAGTGTATTTTACCAATCTTATCTGTTTGTACTTTCCACATTTTGGAATGTACAACAAGTCATTTGGTACCTGTATTTTGTGTTGCATATGCATATTGAATTATGGAGAAAGAAGGGACTTGTTCTGATGGTATGGTCTTCATCTGAAGAATGCTGGGACCAGAGTCCTAACAAATCACGTAATTAGGGCTGCGGTCAGATCTTTCAACTAATCTTTAGGTTTGGGTGGGATTTCAGTTATAGGGGAAATTAGAAAACTTGAATTCAAAGAGGAGGTAAGAGTGAAGAAAGCAGGAGAGTTTAATGAAATCTCGAGCACAGGCACAAATATGACAGAGTGTATTGAAAGTGTAAACAATCAAACTTCAAGCACACTGGACAGACAAATGAAACTGAGAGGATGGACAGTTAATATAGGACTGTGAGTGTTATGTCTGCATGCATGCCGTATAAGAAATAAGGTGAATGAGCTTGTAGCGCAGATTGAAATTGGCAGAGACGTGCTGCAAGGGAATCAGGATTGACAGCTGATGCATTCAAGAGTATGCATCCTATCGAAAAGATGGGTTGAGTCGGCGGGAGTAAAAATGAAACTAAATCAATCGTAAGAATCCTGGTCTCCTTGCTATCGGAAGTATGTTGTGAAACTTGTAAGTATTCTGAAAAATTTACAAGGATTGGACTATTGGAGCTACATGCAGAAGGTGAATAGGCTGGGGTTGTTTGCCCTGGAGCTTCAGAGGCTGAGGGGTGACCTTATAGCCATTTAGAAAATCACAAGGGGCATGCATGGGATAAATAGACAAATTATTTACCCTGGGGTGGGGGAGAACTAGAGGGCACAGGTTTAGGTTGAGAAGGGAAAGATTTAAAGGTTACCAAAAGAGAAATTTTTTTTAATCATTCACAGGGTGGTGTATGTATATGGAATCAACTGTGGGAGGAAGTGTTGGACACTAGTCCAATTCCAACATTTAAAAGGCACTGGATGGGTATGCAAATAGGAGGCGTACAATGGATGTAGGCCAAGTGCTGGCAAATGGGACTAGATTAGGTTGGGTAATCTGATTGGCGTAGACGAGTTGGACCGAAGGATCTGTTTCCATTCTGCTCATCTCTCTGACTGTACAGCTCTCTGACTATACAGCTCTCTGACTGTATGACATAAAGCAAGATCAGATGGCACAAAATCGGTGTGGGTAGAATTGAGTATCCCCAAAGATTGATAAAAGCAATATAGATGTTTAATGAAACCTTTAAAGAGCAGGTGTGCATGCTGGAATGGATAGAGATGAAGGAAGCTGATATTCTGAAAATTTTATCAAACATTAAGATTGATAAGTCGCCAGGCCCTGACCATATTTGTCCTCGGCTGCTTTGGGAAATGAGAAATGCGATTGCTTCGCCACTTGCGAAGATCTTTGTATCCTCACTCTCCACTGAGTCGTACCTGAGGACTGGATAGAGGCAAATGTAATTCCTCTCTTCAAGGAAGGAAATAGGGAAATCCCCGACAATTACAGACCAGTAAGTCTCACGTCTGTCGTCTGCAAGGTGTTAGAAAGGATTCTGAGAGATAGATTTATGACCATCTGGAAGAGCATGGCTTGATTAAATGCAGTCAACCCGGTTTTGTGTGGGGAAGGTCATGCCTCACGAAACTTACTAAGTTCTTTGAGGATGCGACTAGAAACGTTGATGAGGGTCGAGCAGTGGATGTGGTGTATATGGAATTCAGCAAGGCATTTGATAAGATTCCCCATGGTAGGCTCATTCAGAAGGTCAGGAGGATGGGATACAGGTGAACTTAGCTGTCTGGATACTGAATTGTCTGGCGAGCAGAATACAGCGAGTGGTAGTAGAAGGAAAATATTCTGCCCGGAAGTCAGTGGTGAGTGGTGTTCCACAAGGCTCTGTCCTAGGGCCTCTACTGTTGGTAATTATCATTCATGACTTGGATGAGGGGATTGAAGGATGGGTCACCAAGATTACAGAGCAAAGGTTGGAGGTGACGATGACAGTATAGAGAGGGCTGTTTTAGGCTGCAGCGGGACATTGACAGGATGCAGAGATGGGCTGAGAGATGGCAGATGGACTTCAACCTGGATAAATGCGAAGTGATGCATTTTGGAAGGTAGAATTTGAAAGCTGAATACAGGATAAAGTATAGGATTCTTGGCAGTGTGAAGGAACAGAGGGATCTTGGTGTGCAGGTACATAGATCCATTAAAATGGCCACCCAAGTGGACAGGGTTGTTACAAAATCATATGGTGTTTTGGCTTTCATTAACAGGGGGATTGAGTTTAAGAATCGTGAGATCTATTGCGGCTCTGTAAAACTTTGGTAAGACCACACTTGGAATATTGCATCCAGTTCTGGTCGCCCTATTACAAGAAAGACGTGGATGCTTTGGAACGGGTTCAGAAGAGGTTTACCAGGATGCTGCCTGGACTGGATGGCTTATCTTAAGAAGAGAGGTTGACTGAGCTCGGACTTTTTTCATTGGAGAAAAGGAGGAGGAGAAGGGACCTAATTGAGATATACAAGATATAGTCGGTAGCGAGAGACTATTTCCCAGGGCAGAAATGGCTAACACGAGGTGTCATGGCTTTAAGCTGGTTGGAGAAAAGTATAGAGGGGATGTCAGAGGCGGGTTCTTTCCACAGAGAGTTGTGAGAGCATGGAATGCGTTTCCAGCAGCAGTTTTTGAACCGAGGTCATTAGAGACATTTAAGGACTGATGGACATGCATATGGTCACAGAAATTTGAGGATGCATGCATGAGGATAAATGGTCGGCACAAGATCGTGGGCTGAAGGGCCTGTTCTGTGCTGTAATGTTCTATATTCTATGTTCTAGATGGCGTTATGTTCAGGATTCGAAAAAGTAGACAGGACCTGTATATATACACCAGGAGATAGAAAAGATGCATAGAAAAGCCAAAGTACAGTGGTCATGGAGATTTCCATACACGGGTGGACTGGGAAAATCAGGTTGTTAGTGGTTTGCAGGAGAAATACTTTGTGCAATATCTTCGATAGGGCTTTTTGGAGAAGCTTGTGGTGGAGCCCACTCAGGAACAGGGCAATAATGGATTTAGTGTTGTGCAATAAGGCACACTGTTTTAGAGAACTTAAACTAAGGAACACGAAGAAAGCAGTAATCATACTTTGATTGACTTTATTCTGCATTTTGAGAGGGAAAAGATAGAATGAGACGTAATGGTATTTCAGCTGTATGAAGTCAACTACAGGGGCATGAGGGAGGAACTTGGTAGAATTGCCTGGGATGGGGCTAACATGAAAAACAGTAGAACAACAATGGCAGGAGTATCTGCAAGTAATTCAGGAGACACAACAGAGATTCTTCCCGAGAGAAAAAGAAGGATGGTGTAGGGGAGGATGAAGCAACCATGGCTGGTTAGGTTACAAATCACACAACACCAGGTTATAGTCCAACATGTTTAATTGGAAGCACACTAGCTTTCAGAGTACAGCACCTTCAACAGGTGTTTGTGTAGGAAGTCAGGGATAGAAGAGCAAGCGTATAATGTGACGATGGGCAGAGGAAAACCAGACGATTTGGAAGCTCACAAAGACCAACAGAGGACAACAAAATAATAAATATGGAGGGAGGAGATTAAATATGAGGGTATGTTTGCCAGTTAAATCAAGGAAAGTTGGAAGATATTTTTAGATATAAAAAGGGAAAAGGCGAGACAAAAGTGGAGATTGGGTTGCTGTAACATGGCACAGGACAGACAGTAGTGGAGAACAAAGAAATGGCCGAGGACACGAATAAATTCCCAATCGTTCAAGAATGTGAAGGGCCAAAGCTCATAATGTCACCCATCGCCAATGCAAACAGGGTAGAAAAGCTAAATGGGCTGAAGTTGGATAAATCACCTGGACCAGAATGACTACACCGCAGAGTTCAAAGAGAGAAAGCTCAGAGGTAGTGGAGGACTGAAATAACGCTCATGTAAAATCCCTGTTTACAAAGGGAATAAGGCAGAAGACGGAAAATTACAGACCAAATAGCCTAACCTCAGTCGTGGGTAAGATCCTGGAACCGATCGGGAAGGATAATATTTTTGAATATTTGGAGGTGTATAGAAATATAGGGCAAAGTCAGCATGGTATCATCAAAGGGAGGTCATGCCTGACGCATCTGCTTGAACCTTTTGAGAAAGTAACGATCAGCTTCGACACAGGAGCGCCAATGGATACTCTTACCCGGATCACAAGAAGGCTTTTGGCGAGTGCCACACAAGACTATTGATTAAGATAAGGGCCCATGGTGACAGAGGCAAAGTGCTAGCATGGATTTAAGTTTTGCTGTTTGGCAAAAAGCAGGTAGTGTGGATAAAATGGTCCTTCCCAGGATGGCAAACGGTGGCAAAATGTATTCTGCAAGACTCAGTGTTCAGACAACTTTTCACATTGTGCATTAATGATCTAGATATGGAACGGAGGCCATTCTGGCTAAGTTTGCAGACATTATAAAGATATCTAGAGGGACAGTTAGCACGCAGGAGGCAAAGAAGCTGCAGAAGGACTTGTACAGGTTAGGAGATGGGCAAAGCAGTAGCAGATGGAGTAAAACATGCGCTAGTATGAGGTCATGCACTTTGGTATGAAGAAGAGGCACGGGCTATTTTCTAAATGGGGAGAAAATTCAGAAGTTTGAAATGCGAAGAGACTTGGGAATCCTAGTCCAGGCTTCTCTCACGGTAAACTTGCAAGTTGAGTCAGTAGTTAAGAAGGTAAATACAATGAAGGGATTTATTTCGAGAGGAATTGAAGTTAAAAGCGGGGAGTACTTACAAGGTACTAAAACGCTCTGGTCAGGCCACATTTTGATTTGGGTCCCATATCCCAGCAGATGTGTACTGTCCCTGGAGCGTGTTCAGAGGAGAATGAAAAGATTAACATACGGGGAATGTTTGAGGGCCTGGTTCGATACTCCATGGGGGTTAGAAGGATGAGGGGGAATCTAATTCAAACTTATAGAATACTGAATGACCTGGACAGAGTGGATTTTTGGAAAATGTGTCCATTCGTAGGTAAGACTAGGATCCGAGGCACATCCATAGACCACAGCGAAGACCTTTTAGAACAGAGATAACGAGTAACTTCTTCAGACAGAGCATTGTGAGTCTATGGAATTCACTGCCTCAGAAGGCTGTGGAGGCCAAGTCATTGAGTATATTTAAGACTGCGTAGGATAGGTTTTCGACTAAAAAGAGGATCAAAGGTTACGGGGAGAATGGGTTTGAGAAATTTATCAGCTTTGACTGATGTTTGAGCAGACTGGATTGGGCTGAATGGTTTAATACACAAAGAGAATGACTTACCAGGAACACCGACTATAGCGAGGATGGGATAGTAACCACCTTGAGTAATCCAAAGGATATCTTTGATCCGTGATGTTAATGATATCCAAGGCTGAGAAAGGTAATAAAAAACCCTTGGATAAACTCCTGTTCATTGATGGAATATTCCAGTCAAATGTTCTCAGATTCTGATCCATTGTCTTGTGACCCCCTAGTGGAGAGATTGTGGCTGATTCTTATTAAATTTAATTTAGTCAACGTTTCTTGATACCATCCGGAGTCAACTCTGGCCTTGATATCAGGATCGGTCAGTCTTACATGAGCTGCTGTGTTCACCTCTTTTGAACATACAAATATGTTATTGTGTATGTTTGGGGAGTGTAACCTTCTCACAGAGAATAGTGATTGTCAGAAATTATCTGGTCAAGAGAGTTCCGGGAGCTATATCACTGAAAGTATTTACAGATGAGGTAGGTGGGTTTTTGACCTGCCATAGAATTTAGGGATGTGAAGAATCGGGACATAAAGCAGAGTTGATAACAACAGTGGATCATCCATAATCTTATACAATGGCACCGCAGGCCTGACCATCCGAATTACCATCCGATCCTGATCCTTATGTTCTCATATTCTGTAATTAGAAAGTTAATGGTTGCAATTTTCCTGGGCATTCCGTTATTGGACATTGCAGTCAGAGAGAGCAAAGCATTTTATGAGTCATCTCTGGGTGAGGTACGGGGACTGTATTCACAGTGAATCTGGGTCTGCACCATGACCAACCAAGCGAAGCACAAGTTGCAGAGAGTGGACACTCTTTCAATAGATCAGAGGCGTCTTTTGAGCCCAGCCTGGGTTTTGAATAAACAGTTTTCAACCCACGCCAAACTGTGTGTGACAATTGTGAGGGACAGAAGAAGATCCCGTCTTACGATGGATTAGGTATTTCGAGCGAGTGGCCTGCATCTACAACTGTGCAGGAGCTATGAGGGGCTGAATGGAATATAGGAACATCGGACTGAGGAGTGGGAGTGGGCCATTAGGCACTTTGTCTTGGCTCTGTCTCGCACTAAGATCGTAGCTGATCTGATTGTGGTCTCAGCAGTACTTCTTCTGTACGTGCACAATTTTCCTACATTCACCTGTCTATCAAATATTTAACAGACACAACTTTGAATAAATGTAAACATCCAGGCACCACAAACTTCTGGGGAAGGGAATTCCCACTTGAACAGCCCTTTTAGAATTTGTTATTCGTGGTCCAATCAATGTTGCATGGTCAGTGTTTTCTTTTGTAGACAGACTGCTCCACTGTTTACAACAAATTTCAAAGTTTGTTGATATAACTAATGATATAAATGTCAGCCTGGCTCATCCTCTAGAAAAATGTCAAACACACACACACACACACTCACATCTCAAGACAAAATAGAGAAATGAAAGCGTTCCGGAGTGTCATAATAGTTGAACTCATAAAAAATGGATGGATGATAGACAGTTCCAAATGTCATTCTGTCCTCTGAAGTTATTATATTAGATTCACTACAGTGTGGAAACTGGCCCTTCGGCCCAACAAGTCCACACCGAGCCTCGGAAAAGTAACCCAACCAGTCCCATTTCCCTCTGGCTAATGCACTTATCACTATGGGCAATTTAACAAGGCTAATTCACCTGACCTGCACATTTTTGGACCTGTGGGAGGAAATCCGAGCACTTGGAGGAAACCAACGCAGACACCAGGAGAATATGCTAACTCCACACAGGCAATCGCCCGAGGCTGGAATCAAACCTGAGAGCCTGGTGCTGTGGGGCAGCAGTGCTAACCACTGATCCACCGTGCCGCCCATTCTGCGCGGACAAGCTGCTTGCAATGCGATTTCTCCCGAGAATAGTTGGATTTAGCTGAATTCCCTTTGCTTCAGACGGTCAGGAGATTCCAATGAATCTTTCAAGAGGAATTCTCCACGACTCATCAGGTAGAGGTGAGTCAGGGCTTTACTGTTGTCAGGTGGAACACAATTACAGAGAGGGATCAATCAGCTGCTGCTTCTCCGGCAGGGAACATTGTGCTCCCTCTCTGTGTTGAAACATGCAATCATGTCAACTGAACCCAAACTGGACCGTGTGCGCTCATTGTGAACATTCTCTGGAATGGATAATAATGAACGATATGCAAGTGCATCATTGCTGTTATTATACACAGTGCCTTTCGTTAGCAAAAAAAAAAAATTCCTGCTTTATAATTTGATGATATGTAGGTATGCGTATGGTTAATTTTTGAAAATCGTTTGATGTCTTCAAAATATCTGTTCAAAAATCAATAATTTTATTCTGAACATTTATTCCATAGTTTTAGTGTCCCTGAGAAGAGAACATATGTATCCAGCTGATTTTTCTCGATATTGTGTATGCTTCAAAAAGATTTCTCATCTAAGATCAAAACTGATAATGTTTCAGAACAAAAGGCCTTCACTCCATGAAACTTTTAACAAAACATTGTTGATAAGCGTCTAAACCAATTATCTTATTTTTAGGTTAAGGGATCAAAACTGCACATAAAATGTCATATGTGATTTCAGCAATGCCCGTACAGATGCAGACACGAAAAATGTGATTCTGGAAAATAACAACAGGTCAGGCAGCACCCAATGAACAGGAGACTCGATGTTTGTGGCACATTCCTGTTGAAGGACTTATACCCATGACGCCAATTCTCCTGCTCCTCGGATGCTGCCTGATTGGCTGTGCTTTTCCAGCCTCACACTGTTCGACTCTGATCTCCAGCATCTGCACTCCTCACCTTTACCGGTACAGATGTAGTAAAACATTCCTGATTAAATCTAGTACCCTTTGACAGAAACACAATCATTCCACTTAGCTTCAAATCACTTACTGAAAGTGCAGACTAACTACATATGATTCATGTACCAGGACCATGAATACCGTCTGTATCACAGAGTTCCCTATTCTCTCTACACTTAAATTGTTTAACATTGTTTTATCCTTCCATCCAAAATTGACAACTCACATTGTGCTGTATCTGCTGAGGGTTTGCTCACTAACTTCCCTTTGCTGATATCAAATTGATGACACACGACCTCCATTTGATAACGCACTGGATGACCAGCTTGGTGTTTAAGCTAATTGGGCATTGATATATGCAGTCCCTTCCTCAAGATCTTTGATACAGATATTGATCGTTGATGATTCCACAGTGAACTCTGAGGCACTCCACCAGTTACAGCTTTGTAATGTGAAAATAAGCATTTACATATTCTCTCTATTGACTGTTAGCAACTGCTTCCTGTGTAGCAGTTCAGGCAGTTTAAATGGCGTGCTGTGCAGTAAAATGTACTCAATGAGCTAAAATGATTCGTTTCATTTTTGTCTGTAACGCGTTAAAGAGGCAGAATGGTCTCCTCCAGTCTCATGGTAACGATAAAGACTGGCTGAATGAGGTGGTCCCCTATCTCTGTCCCAGCTTCGACGGGTGGATGGAGGGCACAATACATGGGGTAGTGGCAGCAGTATATCCCTGTAACAGTATCGAGGGTGGATTGAGGGTACAACACGTGGGGTAGGGCCAGCAGTTAGCTATTCAGTGCCACCAGTCAGAATGCTCATGGCTGATCTGATTGTGTTTGACCATCCATCTCCTGTCTGTTCCCAATAAAAGTTGACTCTCCTGTCCAGCAAAGATCAGTCGACCTCAGTCTTGAATATCTTCAATAACCGAGTCTTCACTGCTCCCTGAGGATGAGGACCCTACAGATAGTACAACACTAAAGTGAAAGGGGCAACCTTATTTCAGTGTGGGACCCGTTATATTAAACTGGGTTAACCTAACATGAAATCGGCACCTCTTTTGAAACACAAGGACAGAATCATTAGGATTAGACATAAACCATTCAGCCCTCTAAACCTGTCCAATAGGACCACTGACTCTTTTCATTCGGCCCATCGACTCTGAATGCCATTTAATACAGGCTTAGAGATTTCTCAACATCATACTCCTGACTACTCTCTGTAACTCTTGACATGCTTATTCATCAAAAACCTATCTATCTCTGTCTTATAAGCACTAGTATCTGTGTCTCTGTGCGTCCATATGTGTACTTGTGTGTGTTTGTTCTTGTGTCTGTGTGTTTGTGTATTTATGTGCTGACATTGGTTTATCTGTGTATGAGCTTGTGTGATTTACTTGTGCTTGTGCCTATTTGTGTGCGACTGTCTATGTCTCCATATGCCACTGCTTGTGTGCGGTTCTATCTCCGTGTAAGTACTATGAGTGTCAGTATATTAGCGTGTTTACATATGTCTCTGAATATTTTTGTGCCTGTATCTCTCTGCAATGAGATATTTGTTGTTTTGGGAGGGAGAAAATTGTGAGAACAGACAGAGTGGTAAAAGTGCGAATTGCCCTTCACTGAACATTGTTTTTTACTCAGTTGGAGGGACATGGATGTCACGGAATCTCCATACGACACGTCCCGCCACCACCCCACTCCGGCCTATCACCCTCACCTTGACCTCCTTCCACCTATCGCATCTCCATCGCTCCCCCCTCCCCCAAGTCCCTCCTCCCTACCTTTTATCTTAGCCTGCTGGACACACTTTCCTCATTCCTGCAGAAGGGTTATGCCAGAAACGTCGAATTTCCTGTTCCTTGGATGCTGCCTGACCTGCTGCGCTTTTCCAGCAACACATTTTCAACTCTGATCTCCAGCATCTGCAGACCTCACTTTCTGCTCGAAGATGCAGGTACAGCTCCAACATTTAAAAGACATTTGGAGAAACATATAATTTCGAACTGTTTAGAGGCATATGGGCCAAATGCAAACTGATGGGAATAGTTTAGTTTGGAAAACCTGACCGTCATGGACAAGTTGAAACAAAGAGTGTGCTTGTATGCGATAGGATTGTATAAATATAGAAAGTGAAGAAAAGGGAAGAAAAGATGTGATGTAAGCAAATTGGCAAGAAATATAAAAACAAGCAGCACGAGCTTTTCCATGTATGCAAGAAGAGTTCAAGAGGTGTGTGTGTGATCTTTGGTAAAAAGAAAGTCAGGAAAGTATATTGAGGAGATTTGGAGGGTGTGACTGGGGAACTGGATACAGGGAAGAGACAGATAATTTACACCAGTATTTTACATCGTTCCTCACAGGGGAAGGTGCTGTAAATATTTCAATGGTACAAACAAAATAGTAATAGGAGGGAAGTCTCTAACAGAAGGAACAAGGCAATTCTCAAACAGATAAGACCAAGGGTAAACAGGTCATCAGCAATTCATAGCTGGTTTTAAAAGAAGTGGTCTCAGAGTGGCTGGTGGCACAGTGTGAAATATTCCATAACTCTCTGGAATAAATGAATGACCCAGTGAAACTGGAGACCCTCCAATGTGGCGCCTGTCTTCAAGAAACGAGTGAGACTGAAAGCAGGAATCACTTAGCCTAACCATTATTGCTGGGAATCTGTGAGACTCTGTTATGAAGTAAGGGACTGCAGATCATTTAGAAAAGCTTCACAAAGAGTCAGCATGGTCTTGTTAAAGCCGAACTATATTTTGCCTGTAAAATCATGCAAAGTTTTTCTGGAAATCCATGAGAATGTAACAAGTGGACTTGATAAAGGGTGACTGGTAGACACGAGGCTTTCCAGAGATTTTCCACAAGGTATCACTAAATAAAGGTTCTTATGCAAGACAGAAGCTCATAGTATTGTGGATAATGCATGAGCATGGGATGACACTTGGTAAACACTTAGAAATCGGAGAGTCACGCCTCATCGAACTTTATGGAAAAAGAAAGTATCTACTGGAGTACCACAAATATCAGTCCGATGGCAAGAACTGCTTACAACAGCTGTACTCAGCTCCTGACGGCAGGAGCTGAGTGTAATATAGATTTGAATTTGAGGATGACACTGACAACCATAATGCAGGTTGTTATTAAATGGAGAGAACTCCCAAAAAAGGAGTAGTACAACGGAGTGGTGTGTTTCTGTGTATGAAACAAAACGTCAGCATATTGATGCGGAAATGTTGGTTCATTAGACTGGTCACTGGGATGAAAGGATTGAATTATTGAATACATCAAAAATGCTGAGGCAATTATTCCTTGTGGTTTAAATGAATGAGGGTGTCATTACTGAAACGGACAGGATACAGAGGGGGCTTGACAAGGTCGGTGTTGAGAATGTGATTCCACACCAGGGAAGAGTCTAGAAGTCAGGGATGTGGATACAGAATAAGGAATATCGATTTCAAACTGAGATGTAAAGAAATGTTTTCTTTCAGAAGGTAGTGAATGGCTGGAATTTCCTAACCCCGAGAGTTGTGGAGGTTGGGTCACTGATTGTATTTACAGATGGGTGCATTGGTTTGTGACATTTCAGCGAGTTGAGGGATGCAAGTGGTTAGCAGGAAAGTGGAGTTGAGCCGCGGAGTAGATCCACCATGTTCTTCTTGAATGACAGCGCAGGTTCCTATTTCTTACCTTCATATTTATGTTTTTGGAAAAGAATTGATTATTTTCCTGGAAGTCATGATGTAAAATGTTGCATTCACAGACAGCAGAGGATTTGTCTGAGCTGACCTTGTGTGGGGAATGGGGGCTGTATTCAATGCGAATCTGGACCTGTAACATGACCTATATCAGGACCAGAAGTTACAGAGAGGAGAAGCCTGAAAAGAGGGATTGAGGGAAGGGGGTCACTGCCTGACCCAGCCTTGATTTTCCAATACATTTGCCAAACTACACCAAACCATCGAAGTGGCCTCAATCTGCTCCTTCACAGCAGGACCGAAGGGCTGAATGGAACATCAGAACATAGGGCTGACAGACACAACTGGGCCATTCGGCCCTTTGACATTATTCCCCCAGTCAATAAGGTTATGATTCATCTCATTGTGTTCCCAGCTGCACTTTTCTCTGATTTCACAATGATCCCTGATTCACCTATCTTTGGAAAATCAGACAAAATCAGCCTCGATACAATATGAAGATTCAGCCCTCCCAATCATCTGGGTGAAAGAATTCCCACTTGAATGAATTCCCACTTCGTTAATTTCTCCTCGTTCCGGTTCTGACTGAGGTTGGAGGGTGTCACTGTTTTCATTTCTAGTCCCATTCCTCCACTGCTCACCACAAATTTTGAATGTAACCAGGTTGGCAATATGGCTGATGATAAAGGTCTAAGACTGGGTCAGGTTCAGTTATCAGAACAAACCAGTTGGATTTCTTCAGTCAGCTACAAGTAATTAACAGAATTAACTGAGGAGTATGATGGATATGTGGTTAGCACTGTGGCCGCACATCACCAAACAGCTGGGTTCAATTCCAAACTCAGGTGAGTTTGACATTCTTCACATATCTGTGTGGGTTCACTCCCAATGCTCCAGTTTCCTCCGAGAATACAGAAATGTGCAGCTTAGAGTGGATTGACCTGCTCGATGGCCCTTTGTTGAGAGAGTGTCCCCTACATGGTAACCCCTGTCAGTGTGGTGGAATTGAACCTGCTCAGCTGGCCTCCCTCTGCATCACAAACCAGCCATCCAGCCAACTGAGTGGGAGACAGTGTAACGGTTACAGACAGAAACAAGCACAGGCAAAGGGCAAGAGAAACTTTCCTAACAAGGAAAATGGTACAATTCAGATAACGGTCAAGATAACAGCTGAGGACAAAACGTTCTCTGCTTAAAATTGTATTTCATAACGGGACAAGTGTTTAGAAGCAGTGGTTGGCTGAATACAATTAAGTGAGACAAAGTGCAATAGCCAGAATTACTAATTGTGATTGGATATAAAATAAGTGCATATTTTTGCAGGAACCCAGGAGGTTGAATGGCTCAAAGTCCCTGTATCTGAAAATGGAAATTCTTTGGAACACTACCTGGAATTCATATTAAAGTGTGTGCGTGTGTGTGAGGGAGAGAGAGAGACTGCAGGTACTGCACTGAGCTGGTTGGGCCTCCTCTGGGAAGAGAATGGACCCCCATACTAGCCCATCCGCTAGGACCTCTGTGCCCTGTTGAAAAATCGTGGTGTTAGTTCCCCTTATCTGCCATGCTCGGGGTCACCTGTGCAGGGTGTCTTCAAACTGAGGAAGTTCATCAGTGTGCCCAATGGCCTTTGAAAGATGACACCAGTGTCAGTGATTATAGAATAGCCAGAGGTATCAGTGCGATGGTGAGTCCCTCCAGTCATGTTGGGTTGGAGAATTGGGGTGGCATTGAATGCGAGGAACACTATGAGATTGAGTGGTTAGTTAATGTGGTGAGTTTGATAAGATAGCACCATGAAACTAGTTCAGTCTGATATAGACAATCCCTCTGTCACACTCAATAAAAATGTCACTGAGACAAACTATTGTTAGATTCAGCCCAATGAGTCTGATGAACCCACACCCAGTTACAAAATTGCAGAACAAATGTTCATCTAAAACTCTCCCTCATCTTTATTGACGCCAATATCCCCTTCACCTATCATTCCTAGGAATACTGACTCATGTTGCAGGATGCTGTCGAAATGTCTTCATTTCAGCATACCGAAACCTGTGATCTTACATGAAATTGTCTCTCAAATTCTCTTTCGCTTTTATCCCCAGAATCCATTTGATTGTTGGTAGTTAAACTGATATCCCCGCCATCTCGCTCTGGCAGGAACTAAGGAATACGGACTAGGCAATAAGGACTCTGTATCAGAATGATCATGTAACTAGACGGGTAATTCAGAGGCACGGGCTGTGACTCCAAGGCAGTGTTTAAAATCCTACCACAGCCGATGACAGAGCTTAAATTCGAATGAAATTGGAATGAAACCTAATTTCACTCATGGAAACCATAAACCGTTAAGATTTATTTTCATTATTTCCCTGATAGTCTTTGCTAAAGAAACTTAACATTATTACCCAGTCTGAACTCGGTGTGACTTCAGACCCACACCAACATTGTGGGCTCCATTTTGTCTTGACAAATGGCCACGTAGTCACAGACAATTAGTGATGGACAACAAATGCTGTCTTTGCCCGTGATGCTGGCATCCCGAGAAACAACATCATGAAAGGTGAAATAAACCAAGGAACGGTGGGTGCTAGAGATCGGAAATAAAATTCTCCAGCGTCTGAAAGTGTTGGGGAATCTCAGCAGGTATGGCAGCTGGTTGAAGAGAGAGGTGGGGGCCAGGTTTAAATTGAATGGGTGGAGAAATGGCCAGACAAAGAGAGGAAAAGAAATAAAAAGTGAGCAAAGGGATTGCTGATGATGAACTGAAAGGAAAACAAAATGGCAAGTTATTCTCACATTTCCCCGTTTTCCCATATTCCTGAATATCGCGTCTATTTAGATTTGTCCCTGTTTAAAGTGAGATAGGTTCCCTGTACCTCTCTCTGAGTGTGATGATCAAATCCATTAACAATAATGGTGCTGCCCTTGTAGTTGCTGAAATGTAGAGAAAGGTAATGTTACATTGTCAACTGATTCTTTGGAGAGAGAAACTGTTAGTGTGGGAGTGTGCAGAGATGCAACGGCTTTCTCAACCAGGAAGAGAAACTCAGGAGTGGAAATAATTTTCAATACTGAGCGCGTGCACATTCCATATGGGGAATTGACTTGTTCCTGTCATTGGAAAATCAGTGGAGTTTCTGTGGATGCTTATCTCGGGTTTGTATTGTCAGCTGCTGGGTCTGGTGACCCCACGCTGTACACTGCATTTACAGAGTGTCTGGGTCCATGGTAAACAAATGGAGATGAGGCTCCACAGAAGGGAAGCTCTATAAATAGGGAGGTGCACGACAGTGCATTATCTTTCCTTGGATTTCCCGGGACAATTGTTTAAGTTGGACCAGGTATCAGGTATGAAACCAAAATTGAGGTGGTCACTGAGCTGTGTCCCCTCCTTCAGTATACTGTGTAGCGGCACACCAGTGACAGGACTGTGCTGATGTTCACCATGAATTAAACTGGATTATTTCTGGAACTTTCCAGGCAGGAGTGAATAACATATCCATCATCACTGGAGTCAGTCCTCCGATATATTTACTGGCTGACAGAACCCATGTGTCCGCTGAGAGCAATATATTGTGTCCATCTCCCTGAGGAAGATACAGAAAGAAACTTCCAGAAATACAGGGGAACAGAGTGACTGGTGAAAATGGTGAACAGCAGGAAATTAGAATTAATAAAAGGTATGTCTTTCAAAATCTCACTGAATTTATGGTTGGTATATTGCTGCATCTGATGGGCTACATCCCAGAGTATGGAGGAGGTGGCAGGAGAGCTCGTGAACAAATTACTGATTATTCTTCAAAGCTGGTTAGATTCTGGAAAGGATCCTCCAGACTGGAAAGCAGCGAATGTAAACGTAAATATTTAAAACAGGACGGAGAGAGCAAACAACAAACTAAACAGTGGTTAGCTTGATGTAAGCTGTAAGAAAAACATTGGAACCTTTTGTAAGGAATGTAACAACTAGACACTTGGACAATAATGTCATGATTTGGAAGAATCAATCTAGATTCAGGAAGGGGAAATGATCTTGATCTTTGATAAACCTGTTGGATATTGTGGAGGTTGTCCTTTGTGACATCGACAATTGAGAACCAGTGGAAATGAAGTATTTGAATTTTCAAAAGACGGTTGACGTGGTTGAATAGAGGTGAGTGGGGAATGTTAGAGTCCATGGGTAGGTAGGGGTGGAATACACCGAATGTATTAAAAGTTGGATAATCGAGGGAATGGAGAGAGTAGTATAATTATCTGGAGTGAAGGCTTTGGGGTATCAGAAGGATCAGTGTTTGGCCAATAGCTCTTTGCAAGATATTTCAGATATGAACAACAAATATCATCATTCACGTTTATGTTCATTAAATAGTGAGAGGTTGGGAAATGCGGTTGTTGAAACAGACCTGGATGTGCTTGGTCATAAGTCACAAATAGATTTTTTACACAGCAGGAAGTAAATGATATGTGGCTGGTCATGCAAAATGATTAAAGTATCAGAGTAAATGTATCTTTCCCAATGATCGTGTTTTGTTGAGAGACTGTTAGATGTATTGTGGACAGGTTTAATCAGCAAAGGGGTTTCACCAGACTAAACCCTGGCATGATGTTACCATGAGGGGAATAGGAAGAAACTTGTGCTTAATAAAGTGTGTTAAGGTGTTTGTGAGTTTATATTTAAAAAAGTGCTGAAGCACATTGAATGTTGAAGATACAAAATTGTCTTATTAGACCAAATAAAAAAATGCCCAGACAAATTCACATTTCCTATGTATTGGAGTGCAAATATATCCACTGTAAACATATTGGCTGGTGCCTGTTCTAGTCGAGGAGAGATCTGCACGGTAACCGCATGTAGATTGTGGTTTTTGAGGGTGGTGGTGCGAGGTTCATCCGGTTACAGCATTGCAAATGGACAACACAGCAGAATCATCTAGCCTGCGATAAGAAAACGTGCATCATTCTCCCTCACTACTAACTTCACGAGAGCAATGGGTGATGGGAAATGTGATCAATAGCCAACGGTGCCAACATTCAATCCAGTCCAGTAGTTTTTGTGAACTGGAAGGGACCATACTGAAAGGGGTTAAATGGAGCTGTTTGTTCAGTGACTGTGACTGATGCGAGTCTCCATGGATCCTAGCTATGTCACTGGATGTTTTCCGTCTCCTATTAGTAAGGGACCTCTTGCAATGGTTTATGCCATTGTAGCAGCAGATGCATTAACTCCAGCGCTCAAAGGGATCAGCAGCTGCAGAGACAGAAAAAGGAGATTTAAACATCTGCGAATAGTCTGGAATGATCCATTCATGGATCAGAATCTGAGAACATTAGACTGGAATGCTGCAACAATGGACAAGAGTTTATCCTGGGGTCTTGTCTATTTTTCCTGGTCTTGGTTTCCATATCGGATATTAGGTGCACTGATGATTATCCAGGCGGGTTACTATCCTATCCTCGCTATTGTTGGTGTTCCTGGTAAGTTTCTTCATTTCTATCCATTTATTAATCTCTTCAACCATGGTGAACTTCTTTGCTATTTCTGTTATCTATATTTGACAAAG
Source organism: Hemiscyllium ocellatum (assembly GCF_020745735.1). Classification (NCBI taxonomy): domain Eukaryota; kingdom Metazoa; phylum Chordata; class Chondrichthyes; order Orectolobiformes; family Hemiscylliidae; genus Hemiscyllium; species Hemiscyllium ocellatum. Next base: position 679,490 of record NW_026868059.1, on the reverse strand, counting down.
ACAGAAACTATTGCCTTCAGTTTCAAACGCAAATTCCATTGATTACCCACAAATTTCAGACCGTCCACACCCCCGCCCTCACAAACATCTGAGAACGAGACTGTTCACAATACCGAATTTAAATAAATAAAATTCATTTATGTCTCGGTATACTGTCCATCACAAAACCTATCCACTACCAGCTCGATTATATGTCCAGTCACCATCTTGGCTTCAATGCTGACGATTAATAAACCATTATCTATGCTTTGGTAAAATTCAGAAATTATGGTTTGACCTCTCCTTTCAGCACTCTTTCAGTTGCAAATATTTCGATCGCAACTTTGTTCTTGTCTCTAAAATAACTTAATGACAGAAACACTCTCTCAGCGCAGTAATGTCGGAAGAAATGTAATTCAGATGCACAGGTTATTACACAGAAAGATGCTATTCCACCTCCTACCACAGACGGTGTCAGAAAGTAAATACAAAAGACAGGAATTGGAAATAACAACCGTGACATTTCCAGCATTTTGTCCATACGTTTATCTATTTCACTGATGTCCTTTGGTAAATAGAACTTGCATTATTATCTGGTCTGGCTTAAGATTTATGTGATTCCCACAGCAATGTGCTTTGTTCTGTACTGCTTGAAAGAATGACCTCGCAGTAAACGACATTTGGTTAGGTCAAAAAATGCTGCCCCTGTCAGCGATGCAGACATTCCAAGTAATAACAAAATTAAAGGTTAAATAAAGCAAAGAATCGTACAACAGATCAGAAACAATAAAGAACGAGAAAGTGCCAGACAAACTGAGCAGATTTGGCAGCCCCCTCGGGCCGAGAGAAAAATAGAATTGGCAATTCGATTCTAATGATCATACATCAGAACTGAACACAGTTGGGAAATAGCGTGATCGATGTTGGTGACACCGACATCTGTTATGAAAGGGAGAAGGACTGAGTTGAATAGATGGAGAAAGAGAGAGATCGAGAGAAAGAAGCAAAGAGATTGTTGATGATCAGCTGGGATGGAAATAAAAAATGAAATTAAAACTTACTTATGTTTCTCCTGTTCCCATATTACTGATAATAATGACCATGTAAGGTATATGTCAAAGTCCCTGTTTAACATTATTTATGTCTGTTTTTCTCTTTTCCCTGAGTGTGATCATCTTCTTTCATGTATTAATGCGATGCTGGCCCAGTATTTAATTCCCTTTCTTCATTGTCCTTGAGAAGGTGTTGGTGTGCTACCTTCCTGACCCACTGCAGTCTGTGGGCTGTAAGTCGTCAATGCTGAGGTCCATGCGGTTTCACTTCTTTGAGGCTTTGAAGTGTGATATAACTGAGTGGCTGGCTTGGCCATTTCCAACAGCAACTGAGAGTTAACCACATTGCTGTGGGTCTGGAGTTACATGTAAGCCCGACCAGCTGAAGAAGGTAGATTTCCTTTCCTCCTTGCATGAGGGTGCGAGGTAGGACAATCGACAATGGTTGCATTGTTTCATTTGATTCTTAATTGCTGATATTTTATTGAATTCAATTTCCAACATTTGCCGTTGTGGGATTCGGATCCGGTGTCTGGGTCATTACCTGATTCCCTGGATTCATACTCAGAGATAATACAGCTGGATAATCGCCTCCTCAGTATCTCCAATCAACTCCAATGGCAACAGTGATGTTGTTGTTGGTGTGACTTTGCTTCATAAGGCAAATAAATGATTGGCAAAAAATGCCATCCATCTCATTTTGTATTTATGAGAAGGCGAGATGATGGGAAGTGCTCTTGGTGAAAAGGAGCTGGATGTCCTTGATCATGAGGCACTAACAGAATCCCTACGGAGCAGTCGGGTACTGGCAGGTGGGACTAGATTGGATTGGGAAATCTGCTCGGCATGGACGGGTTGGTCCGAAGAATCTGTTTCCATGTTGTGCATCTCTATGAGTCTATGACTCAGCAAGTAATCAGCACAATAATGAGTAGTATCGTTCATTACAAAATGATTAAAGTATAAGAGTGAAGACAACGTCCTGCAGTTGTGGAGTATACTTGAGACAGTATTTTCTTTCATTTATAATCAATGATCTCCTTGCTACAGAGAGACGGTGTAATGGAGTTTCACCAGACAATTCCCTGCAGTGATGGTACCATGAGGAGAGTGTGAAGGAAATGAGTGTTTAATCTGTAACGCTACAAAAAGAATAAAAACGTGATTGCATTAACACTGGAGTGTTATGAATCAACACTCATTATTTTCAAAATAAAACACGTATAGCATTAGATATACCATGTTTTCCATGATATGTGTCTTCACATTTGGACAAATATACAGATAGAAAAGGTTTAGAAGGATATGGACCAAGCGCAGGGAAATGGGGTTAACATAGATGGAAAGTTTGATCAGCATGAACCAGTTTGTGCTAATGGGCCTGTCTCTGTGCTATAGGATTCTATGACTCTATGATAATTTACACAGCTCTATGAAGCCCCCATGTTGGTTGCGAGAGAGAGCTCCAGGTTCTGAATAAACTCTCACGGTCTGGATGTACAGTTGGTGTGTGACCTTGCATTGAACGTCATGTTGTTCACAAATCTGTCATCAGCCACACTCTGACAGTATTAGCCATTCCCACCAGCTTCTGACCTCCATACAGAACACTAGCCTGTCTTCTCTGTCGCAAACCAATCCTTCTTTTTTGCTAAAAGCTGTTCATTGGCTCAAGTAGACTCTGTCCTTTCAGAGCAGCAATAAAACAGGGCCAGGCTATGATCAGTCTGGTTTGGTACAGACATGAAAGGGATTTTCAGAGTCCTTTTATTTATATGTAAACAGATGAAACTACAGGCCAAAGTGGTCAAGCATTCGAAGTGGCTTGTATAATGAACGGGGAGTGGTCAGCTCTTTTAGCTGAGCGAGCTGAGTTGAGTTGAGCTGAGCAGTTTTCAGTTGAGTCTTGAACTGGGAAGTTCAACTGGGAGTTATGTGGAAACTCTCTCTCTTTTCTGCCATTTAGCTTCAACCTCGAAACATGCATTCCATTGTGACGTTATTTCAGGTGAGTTTGATTATTGGGACTATTGTGTGTATTTGGAATAGCATAATTATGTCTAGCTGGATAAGTTGAATTTTGTCGTGGATCTTTATTCTGTTCATTGTGTTTCATTGTGTAATTTTGTGAATAACGTTTTTCTCTGATTTAAAATCTAGAAGTCACCCTAGCTAAATCACTCCGCGTAATTTTCATTGGATAATTACCAAAACAAACTGCAAAGTTATGCTCTGGGCTGCTTGCTTAAGAATGTTTCGAGTGGTCTAGCCTCGTCCATAACAGACTGGGGGCTCATTGCTGGATTTTCAACAGCGTGTGGGAGGTGCTAGTGCCTTTAGTTCTGGTATTCGTTTGACTGGGTTGACAAAGCTTCAAATAGTAATGGCTATTTCAGTCGCCAAACGTTTCCTAGGTGTGCATGCAGTGACTTTGGATATTTGACGAAAAGTGAATAAGACCAATTTGCCAGAATTAGCAGAGAAGCTGGAATTGGGACTGACTGATTCTGTGAGGAAAGGAGAGGTAATTACAGCAGTAGCTCGTCAATTAAACTTGCTGGAGAAACCATCAGAATCTGTACAGATGGGAAGAATTCAGTTGCAAATGGAACATCTTGAGTTAGCGGCGAGACGTAAGGAAAGGGCAGCATAAATGAAACATTTGACTTTCAATAAAATGCAGAAGAAGGGGGAAAAGAGAAATCATCAGAACAGAGAGGAAAAAGAATGAATGGCAAAAGAGAAAGCAGCAGCGGAGAGAGAAAGAGAGAGCTTTTGAATAGCAAAAATTGACACTTAAAAAGGGAAGTCAATGTTAAACACTGGAGATAAGGACTGAGGGTGGGCTTAGTAAGGAAGAGAGTGCGGATGAGCAACCCCTGGTAGTCAGAAGCCGAGTGAAAATTTGTTTGTGTATGTTCAAGCATTGCCTCAACTTGATGAGAAGAATGTGATGACCTTTTCGTCTCATTTGAAAAGTTGGCTCAACAAATGCAGTGGCCAGAGGCAATGTGAGTTTTGTTGATCCAAACGAAACTTGTAGGTAGGACTGGTGAGGTATTCACATCCCTTTCAAAGGAGGTATCTGGGGAGTCTGAAGAGATTAAAAAAAAACATTAAATCAACATAGGCAATCTTTCAGCAATCGAATGAGGACCCTGGTCAAACCTACACTGAGTTTGTAGGAATAGACTAATTTCGATAGTTGGATAAGAGCTTTAAAATTCAGGCAAAGCTATAATGCTCCTAGAGATGTTAGTATTTGGAGGAATTCAAAAATTCACTACCTGAAGTACATAGAACATAGAACATAGAAACAGACAGCGCAGTACAGGCCCTTCGGCCCTCGATGTTGCGCCGACCAAATCCTACCTAACCTACACTAGCCCAATAACTTCCATATGCCTATCCAATGCCTGCTTAAATGACCATAAAGAGGGAGAGTTCACCACTGCTACTGGCAGGGCATTCCATGAACTCACAACCCGCTGCGTAAAGAATCTAGTAGTGCAAAGTAGTGCAAACTCAGGTGGAAGAGCAGAGAGTGCAAACAGCAAGGTGAGCTGCTGAAATGGCTGATGATTATGAACTGGTCCATAAACTTGATTTGCTTTCCAGAACCAGTTCTGGTCTCTGAGGGACAGAAAGTGGAGCAAAGAGATATCCTCACGTACAAAGGGAAATGTGGATCACAGTGTAGAATGTAAGGATAATTTACCACGGTAATTAAAAAAACCCTTGAGAGGGACAAAGAAGTTTAAATACTATGGTGTTTTCATTGTAATAAAGTGGGCCACACAAATTCACAGTGTTGGTGAGCTGGGAGAAATCCAGCTGTAGGATAACAAGACAAGCCTGGAAGTTACGTTGAATTAGTAACAAAAAGCATAGGGGGAGTTAGGCAACTGCCTCAGAGTGTACAAGATGATCAGTGGACATGTTAACTCTGCGTAAAAAAAAATCTACATGGAAGGGTAAAGTTTATTCACATAGGCCAGGAGTAATTGGTAAGGAGGTTCCAATATTAATTGACACAGGATATTTTCAGTCTGTAATGCTGAGGGGTGAGGCTTTATGAACTCTTGAGAGACTATTTCCAGAAAATGTGTTGGGAACAGGAATTCATAGTGAGGCAAAAAGTGATCAGTTATGTAAAGTGAGGCGATGGAGTCCAGAGAAGAGCGGAGAATGTGTGGTAGGAGTACTGGATCCCTAACTCTCAGCTCCAGGAATAAAAATTGCCCTTGCAAATATTATAGCGGATTCACTGGTAGGTGTGCTGCCTACTCTAGTTGAAAAGCCAGTGGAGATGCAGGCAACTGAAGACCTGGAGAATGTTTATCCAGGAATTTTCCCTGATTACGTTATCAGAAGATCACAAATGCACAGGTTGAAGCAGGATAAAGGCAGAGATAAGGAAGCTGACATAGAGTTATCCGAAAGTTTCTTTTTGACCAGATAAGTGGAACAGAAGGAGCAAGTATGAAAACATGAAAGTATTTTAGCTCTGCTAAGGTGATTGAATTACAGCAGAAAAAAGAGGAGTTACTAAAGTTATATCAAAAAACATTTAGCAAGAAAGAGAATGAATGCATTCCTGTGTGTTATTACTTAACAATGTCTTAATGTGGATATGGAGATCAGCGCACATTGTGGCAGATCAGGCTTGGACAGAAATTCTTCAAATTGTTTTTCCTGTTGGGTATAGAAAGGAGGCGTTGCGAGTGGCACATGAGCTACCACTTGGAGATCATTTCGGGGTTAGGACATTACAGGCTGGAATACGAAGATATTTTCACTGGCCTGGACTACACAAAGATGTAGTTGAATTTTGCCAGATGTCTCAAACATGTCACACAGAGAGTAATAAACCTGCAACTTTAATACCTATTCCAACATTGAGGAACCTTTCGCAAGAGTCTTGATAGATTGTGTAGGCCCCTACCTCAAACAATAAGTGGAAGTAAGTATTTATTAACAATAATGAATGTGTCGACTAGATTTCCGGGGGCAGACCCATTATGCAGCATCACAGCTAAAAGAGTTGTAGAAAATGATTATTTTTTTACGAGGTACGGACTACCAATAGAGATGCAGACAGATCAAACCTCACATCCGAACTATTCAAGGAGATGATGGATAACTTGGGAATAAAGCAATTCAAATTTACTGCGTACTTTTTGGAATCATAGGGAGCATGAGAGAGATGGCATCAAACACTGAAGACCATGTTGAGGTTTTATGGTCAGGATTATACAGATGATTGCGATAAGGAAATTTCTTTTGAACTGTTTGTGATCACAGATGCACAGAATGAATCGACCAAATTCAGTCTATTTAAATTAATTTGTGGGCATAAAGTAAAAGGACCATTAACATTGGTTAAAGAAAAGTTAATAAGTCAGGATTCAGAGACCATCCAGTTGGATGATGTGTCAAATTTTAGGGAACGATTAAACAGAGCTGGAGAGTTGGGTAGACAGCATTCAGAAGTATTGCAGCCTACAAAGAAACAGGAAGTGGATCAGAAATCATAAATTGGCAAGTTTGCAATTGGGAGTAAAGTATTGGTGCTATTTCCAGTAACAATTGAACCTTAAAAGCAAGTTTTGGCGTACCTTATCAAATTAGGAAGAAATTGAATGAGGTGAACTATTTGATACGGACTCCAGACAGGATGAGATGTCACGGAGTGTGTCATGCGAATATTCTCAAAAGGTATTTTGATCGGGAAGGAAAGCAAGAGGAGAAGGTGTTAATGATTACAGCACAGAAGGAAGAACCAAGTTCAGAGGATTCTGAATTGGACATTCCTCAAATCAAATTGGAGAATGAGGAAGTTGTCAAAAATTGGGATAAATTATTGAGTTACCTTACACAAGAAAAGAAAAGTGACCTGAAAGGGTTTTCACTATCTTGTGGAGAGATATGCGGCAATAAACTGGGAAGTACGAATATAATTGTGCATGATGTAGACACAGGAGATGCTGTTCTGATTAAGCAACATCCTTATGGGCATGACTCTCCAAAATTGGCACAGGTTCAGAAGGAGATAGAGCGCACACTCCAATATGTCATAATCGAAGTGAGTTACAGTGACTGGAGTTCACATATAGTCATGGTACCAAAGCCAGATGGTACCCAACGGTCATGTGTGGACGATCACAAAGTCAATGCCGTTACAAAAACTGATGCATATCCAATTCCATGTTTGGAGAACTGTGTCAAAAAAGTGGGAGAAGCTCCTTACATTTCTATGTTGGATTTACTCAGAGGCTACTGGCACGGACCTCTGTCAGAAAAAGCAAAGGCAATTTCGGCTTTCAGAACGCCAAATGGACTATATCAGTTCAAATTGTGGCATTTTGTATGAAATGCGATCCAGCCACATTTCAGAGACCGATAATAAGGTCATTGCCTGATTACTCAACTGTGTGGTCTACGTTGATGACCAGGTGGTTTTTAGTCACTCATGGAAGGAACATTTACAGCATTTATCGGACTTGTGCGATTAACTTCAGAAGGCAGGCTTGGTGGGAAACTTAGCTAAAAGTGAATTTGAGAAAGCCCAAGTCACGTTATTGAACATGGACAAATGGCCCCATGAGATACGAAAACGAAAGTAGTTGGGGAATGTTTCACACCGTCGACAAAAAGAAATATGCAGTACTACGGTTCATGGGATTGACTGGATTTTACCGAAAGTTTGTGCCAAACTTTAAGCAGTGCGGCAGCTCCACTCACCAAATTGTCAAGGGCAAGAACTCTCAGTGGACAGAGGACTGTCAAAAGGCATTTTACAATCTAAAGACTGTGTAAACACTGCTCCCAGAAGAACTACACTAGATTAGGCGAAGCCTCACAAGGTGGCTATCGTTGCCAGTGATGTGGGTATTGGCCCGGTGTTCCTACAGGAGGATGATGGGGGAATAGAAAGGCCCATCGGGTATTATTCTGGGAAGTCGAACGTTCATCAACAGAAATGTTCAACGGTGGAGAAAAAGACTTTAAAGTTCGTGTTGGCATTACACCATAACTGTGTTTATATTACCAGCAATGCATCTGAGACAATCGTATACACTGATCACAACACATTTGTGGGAAAAACTAAGGACAAAACTGCCAGATTGTTTAGATGGAGCCTCTTGTTGCAGCCATTCAATCTGACAATTGTGCATGTGGAAGGTCGCGAAAACGTGAAAGCTGATGAGTTATTGAGACTCGAATGAAATACGGAGGTGTTCGGTGGTGGGTGTACCTCGGCCTGAATTTGAAAGCGTTTGTGCATGTTTGAATGTTTACAGTTAGCATAGTGTATCTGTCTGTTTTGAGACTACTAACTGGATTTCAAAGGTTAAAAATGCAGCCATTTTTTAGCATTGATGGTTTTTTTTTCAGTGGGGGGAGACATGTCACAAAGCAAGTCCCTTATTTGTCAAAAAGCTGTTCCTTGGCTCAAGGAGACTCTATCCTTGGTTTCTTTCGCAGGGACAATAAAACGGGGCCAAGCTCCTATCAGTCTGGTTTGGTACAGAGATAAAAAGGATTTTTAGAGGCCTTTTGTTTATATGGAAACAGATGAGACTTCAGGCCAAAGTGGTCATGCTTTATAAGTGACCAGTATAATGAACAGAGAGTGGTGAGCTCTTTTAGCTGAACTAGCTGAGCTGAATTGAGCTGAGCAGTTTTCAGTTGAGTTTTGAACTGGGAAGTTCATCTGAGAGCTGTGTGGAAACTCTCTCTCTTTTCTGACCTTCAATTTCAACCTGGAAGTATATGTTCCGTTTGTACTGGTTTTAATTGGCAGTTTGATTATTGGGAGAGTTGTGTATGCTCGGAACAGCATAATTAAGTCTAGTTGAATTAGGTTGAATTCTGTCGTGATTCTTTATTCTATTCTTTGTGTTTCATTGTGTAATTTCATGAATAAAGTTTTTGTCTGTTTTAAAATGTAGTAGTCATCCTAGCTAAATTACTCCTATTTCAATTCTCTTTCCCAGTCCCTTTCCAATATGGCCATCCTTGGCGTCCTCCATTGCCACAACGAACCAAACCACGATTTGGAAGAACAAGATCTCATCTGTGTCCTGTGTAGCCTACACCCCGGGGACTCAACATTGAATTCTCGAATTGCAAACAACCTCCCTTCCAATCCCCTGACTCCCTTCCCAGACCCTCCCCTCCCTTCCATTCCTCTGAGCAAGCTATTGTCCAGCTACCTACCAACTGGACTCAGCCATCCCATCACCAACCCGCTGATACCCTTAATCTGTGTTCACTTATCTCCCATCTCGCCACTCTGCCTCCTCCTCCCTCACCCGCATTTTATCTATAGACTCCCTTACTCCCATCCACAGTCCTGACGAATGGTTATATCCAAGGTGTTCACTTCTCAACGTCTTGATGCTGCCTTGCTAATTTTGTTCTTCCAGCTTCCTGCGTGTGTATTTTGGATTCCAACATCTACTGTTTTTTTTTAAATTGTCTTCTTGTGTAATAGGCAGGAGTGAGTGAACGCATTGCGCCTCTTGTTATCCAACAGATCAGATGGATGGAATGGCTTTCTTATATTACTGTGAAACCAGCTAGAGTTGCTGAAGGAGTTCCTCTTTCTTTTAACCATGGAAATGTTTATTGCCCAGCAGTGCTTTTGATCAATGTTACCTTGACATTAGCAGCACAAGCTTGAATGTTGTTCTGATTTGATACCTGAGTACCTTAGGAGGTTACTCATTGTTCTGAACATTGTATAATCTTCACAGAACATCCCCACCCCTGATCGTATGGCAGAGGGAAAGACATTGATGAAGCAGCTGAAGATGTTTTTGCCGAAGAAGCTCCACTGAGGATTGCCCACAGGGATATCCAGGGACTGGGAGGATTGATGTCCACCAACCCCATTGTGTTCTGAATGATTCAACCAGTGGGGAGTTTACAACTGATTCCCATCAAGTTCAATTTTGTTCCGTCTCCTTGACATCTCACTGAATTAAGTACTGCCATGATATCAGGGCCAGTCACTTTACGCTGTGTTCATATCTTCTATCCATGTCAATAGGCCAAGGTATATGTGTGGGGAGTGTTTCCTTCTCTCAGGGAGTAGTGACGGTTGGGACCAGACAGTTGGGGAGGCCAAATCATTGAAATGTTTGAGGGGTGCGAGTGGGTGTCAGTGGATTTTGACCCGTCAGAGAGTCGAGGGCTACAAAGAATTGGGCATAAAAGAGAAATTGCGGCCGAGTGAAGATCTGCCCTCTCTTACTGAATGGAAGGGCAGGTCTGAGGGGATATGTAGCCTGGTTTTATTCCAGTATACCCCATAGTCCAGTCACTTTGCTGCCTCTTCCATTTCCTGTGTTACTGACTTCAAGTAACTGAATAGATTGATCCTGTTGCTGTGCAACTGAATACTGGTTCTGCATGATCTGGTTACAGTTTTATAGGCCCGAGGGGTTTATTGGCCTCCTCCTGTAACTGTATATCGGGCCCCAGGGGTTGAAAGGCCTCATTCTGTTCTGGTGTAATTGAAATCCATATTGACTAAATCTTGGAGAAAGTGAGCTCTGCAGATTCTGGAGATTAGTGTCGAAACGTGTGGCACTGGAAAAGCACGATGGGTCAGGCAGCATCAGAAGAACAGGAGAATCGACATATTGGACGTTCCTGATAAAGGGCTTATGTCCGAAACATAGATTCTCTTGCCCCTCGAATGCAGCATTACCTGCTGTGCTTTTCCAACATCACATGTTTCGATGTCTACTGATCCAATTCAATCTTCCTGCTCACTTCATCCAATTATATTAAGAAAATTGTCAAGCACAAACTTCCTCGCACAAAGCCACACTTATTATTCCTAATCAAAGCCTGTCTTTCTAAATGCATGTACATCTTATCCCTCAGAACCTTCTCAAGTAACTTACCTACCACGGATGTTCAACCTACTGATCTGTAGTTCCAAGGCTTTTTTTGTGCAGTTCTCCTTGAATAAGGGCATGGCATTTGCTACCCTCCAGTCTTCCGGACGTCCACTGTGGTCAGTAATGATCAACATTATAGTCCAAGGTCGCCGAAAATTCTTCTGGAGCCACTTGAGGTGTTCTTGGATATATCGGGTAAGGACCATGAGATTTATCCACTTTCAAACATTCTAGTACGTCCAAATCTCCTCTACTATGACATGGATTGTCCCTAAGATATCACCACTAACTTCCTCAAGTTCTCAAGTCATCAGGTCTTTCTCCACGGTAAACATAGAGTAGAAATATTCGTTGAGGATTTCACCCATCTCTTATAGTTCCACACATACTTCTCCACATTGGTCTTTGATGGGTCCTATTTTCTCTCCAGTTATTGCTTTTTCTTTTAATATATTTAAGTACCTTTTTGGATTCATCCTAATCTTCTCAGCCGAGGCTTTTTCTTGCTCCCTTTTCACCCGACTGATGTCCTTCTTCAGTAAAATCCTGTATCTCTTATATACCTCCAGGGATTCCCTTGATCCCAGCGGCCTAAAACTGAGCCAAGCCCGAAGTTCGAACATGAACCTGTTGACCAGTTTTTTCCCTCTCCATAACTATATGAAAACTAATAGAACTATGGTTACTGGTCCCAAAGTGCTCCTCCACTATTAATTCAGTCACCTGTCCAGCCCTATTTCCTAAGAAAAGTTCGAGTTTTGCCCCTTCCCGAGTAGGACACTCTATATACTGCTTGAGGAAACTTTCCTGATGCATTTAACTGATTCTATGTCATCAAATCCCTTAATGCTCTGGCCGTTCCAGTCTGTATTAGAAAAATTAAAATCCCCTAGTATGATAACCCTATTGCTCCTGCAGGTCTCCCCTCTCTCCCTGCATATTTGTTACTCTCATTCCTGTTGACTCTTTGGGGGCCTATATTACAACCCCAACACCTCACCATTCCATTCCTATTTCTTAACTCCACCCACAAAGCCTCATTGGGTGATCCATCAGTTATTTTATCTCTGATTACTGCTGTGGTACTCCCCTTCATCAGAAATGCAACTCCCCCTCCCCTCCTTCCACCATCTCTGTCTCACCTAAAGCACCTGTTCCCTAGCACATTAAGCTGTCAGTCCTTTCCATCACTTAGCCATATTTCTGTAATGGCTATAATATCCCAGTCCCACCTACCTATCCACACCCTGAGTTCATCGGCCTTACCTGTCAGCCCTCGTGTATCGAAACAGATGCAATTTAATCCAAAAGGCACTACTTACTCTGTCGTTTTCCAGCCTAACCTTACTATTTCTGATTATTGTATCTCCTTCCACTTGCCTCCCTGCCCTTGAGGATATGACCACTTGCTAATCTAGTTTAAACCCTCCCTTGTAACCCGAGCAAAACTGGCCGCCAAGATATTGGAATCCCCTTCAGTGCAAGTCTCTGACGTTAATCTCCCTCTCAGGAGATTATCACTGTCAAGGTATTTTTAAAGAATGATTCTCCTAGCTCTCTGTAGTTATGCTGCAGGACCTCATCCCTATTTCTACGGATATCATTTGTGCCAACGTGCATAATGATTTCTTCTGCTCACCCTCCCCCTTGAGAATGTTCTGCAGCCAATTGGAGACATCCTGGACCCTAGCACCTGGGAGGTAACGCACCACCCTGGATTCCCGTTTGCGACCACAGAATCTTTGATCTGTCCCATTAACAATCGACCCTCTTAACTTTAACGCCCTGTTTACCTTTACACTTTTCCGCTGTGCCCAAGAGCCAGTGGTCGTACCACCAACCTGGCAACTGTTGCTTTCCCCTGAACGGACATTGCGCCCAACAATCCAAAATGGTCTACTTGTTTTCGAGGGTAATAGCCACAGGGGATTCCTGCAATCCCTGCCTACTCCCTTTGTCATTCCTGGTGGTCGCCCATCTACTCTCTGCCTGGAACATGACAGGAAGCAAGGAACGCCTGTTAGATTAAATTGTGTTCATTTAAATACAACAGGACTGACATATAAGGCTAATGAACTCAGGACGATGAATGTTGGACTGAAATATTACAGTCATTAAAGAAACATAACTAGGGGCGTGTCTATGAATTTGTCAGTATCTCGGATGATCCTCAGTGCATCCTAGATTAGATTACCTACAGTGTGTAAACAGGCCCTTCGGTCCAACAAGTTCACACTGACCCACCGAAGAGCAGTCCACCCAGACCCACTCCCCTACACGCAACACTACGGGTAATTAAGCATGACCAATTCACCTAACCTGCACATCTTTGGACTGTGGGAGGAAACCGCAGCACCCAGAGGAAACCAATGCAGACACGGGGAGAATGTGCAAACTCCACGCAGACAGTTGCCCGAGGCGGGATTTGAACCTTGATCACTGGTGCCGTGAGGTAGCTGTGCTAACCCATGATCCACCTTGCCGCCCAGCGTCGCTCCCTAACACGGTCTCCCAGGAGCTGAAGCTGGGTGCAGTGCCCACACGTGTAGCCATCAGGGATGGTTGAATTCTCACTGAGCTACCACATCTCACAAGATGGAGCGTGCAACTGCCCTAAATGCCATCTCGACTGCTGTAACAATAAAGTTAAAAGGACTTTATTTGAGTTTACCTGTACATGTCGCTGAGCTGAGCTATCCGAATCCTCTCATGTCAAAGCTTTCCTGCTTACTCTGCTACCAACGGCATGTCTCTCTACCCCTCCAAATTTAATTTTGGTCAGGGAAGGAAGGAGACAAGACAGTGATGTAGTGTTTAGGCCTTCAGCACTCCTTGACACCTGGCCCCAGGCTACCTGCTCCCCAGTGCAGGTCTGCTCTTGGCCTTGGAGGGTGTCTTGCTGACGTCTTTCTTCTGGTAGTGGTGATTGTGTCGATGCAAATCCTCACCCTAACAGGCAACCCGTGTTATCGCAGTCCTCTCGTACTTTCTGCCCATTTGTATTGCGTTTATGAATTCCTTGAATCCCTCGATTGCATTCCAAACTGTGTCTCACTCCATAGTTAGAGAGGTTGATGTTCTTGTGAATACAAGTTTGTTGGAAAAGAACACCATTAGACATAGGGGCAACAATATGTCTGTCCGCTCACTGAGTCTGCTTTTCCTTGGATTAGGTTATATTATTTTGTTAATCCCCCATTCCACTTTCCTGTCATTTTCCCGTAACGCTTGTATAAAAATCTGTCTGTCTCAGCCTTGAAGATATTTAGTGATCCAGCCTCTGCAGCCCTCCGAATTTTATACAATTGTTTCCCTCTCACTGATGTGAGACTTAGTGGTTTTGCCCACTCCATCTTGCATAATATTCCAATTCTTCCTCAGCTCCTGTGTCAATTTGCTCAAGGGTCAAACGGTCACTCTCCCTGAATCCAGGAACTGCTTCTCCAAACTGAAGACCGATTCGGAGGGTGTGTTTAACATATTCTCTGGTTCTGTGAACAGGCTGTCCCCTTAGTCTCTAAAACTCCCATTCTTTCCCGCGTTATCCTCTTCCCCTTAATAAACCAAAAAAAAATGACTGTGGATTCTTGCTAATCTTACCCGTTAATGTTTTATCACCCCTCTTTCTGCTCTTCCACTGATAGTTTAAGTTTAGCCCTCCACTTGCTATATTCTTTTAGGACCTTCATTGACCTGCTCACTTGGTACCAGATTTAAGCTTCTCTTTCCCTTTTCATCCTGTTCGGAATTTGTGTCGACATCTGATGTTCTCTGGGTTTGTTTTCCTAAATTTTATCTTCGGTGTAACATGCTGGACCGACACTGTCATCAATTCAATTTTAGTCAAATGATGCCCCCACCCACGCCCCACCTTGTTCTGCTACAGTTTCACCCAGAAATAACTGCACTTTGGCCAGATCCTGTCATTTGTTTCCATAAAATCTGACTCCTCAATGCAAAAAGCTCTTATTTTTCTAACATTTATGGGGTCTTTTCCTTCGCAAAGTCAAAATGTGTGATATCACATTCACTGGTCCTATAATGCTCTCCCACTTCCGCCTGGAACAGCTGACTGGCTTTATTCCCACAGTGAGGCCCAGCACTGCACGGCCCATTGTTTAAGCTGCTCTATGTTGATATAAGAAGCTCTCTGGAATAAATTTAAAAACATCTGCCCCTCTTAAAAATTTATCACTGACCGAATGATTGTTTGGAATTGAAATATCTGAATATAACTATCCTATTATTGTTTTACACACCTCAATAACTTGGTTTTATACCTGCTCCCGTACTGTCCTTTATCTGGGGGTCTATAATATATCCCTAGCAGTGTTTCTGTCATGGTTTTGATCCTGAGCTCGAACCACCAAGCCTCTTTAGAAGATCCTTTCAAGATATCGTCCCTTCTTACGCCAGTAACTAACTCCATAATTAATAAGGTAATACCACCTCCTCTTTTACCCTCTCTTCTGTCCTGACTCTTGTTCTGGTACCACAGAATATTGAGTTGTTAGCCCCGACCTCCCTCAAACACATCTCTGTAATAGCAAAAATGTCACACTTCCACATGTCACCTCGTTTCCTTATCATATCTGTCTGTCTGATAATTTTACCAGCATCAAGGTAAAGCAGATCCAAGCTGGAATATATCACCTGGAATACTCAGTACTTCGGGGTTCTTCAGTCATTCACTGTTCGTTATCAACCTGTCCAATTCATGAACCAAAACTGTAACTCTGGGACTGAATGAATATTTGTTGAATTTGAAATTCCTTTTTAGTAAATGTGTTCATCAAATGCAACTTTCCAGAACTGAACAGTCAGCTCCAGATACAACGAGTTTCTGCTGATTAGTTCCCTGCTCAGTGTGCAGAGGGGACAGCCCTCAGTGATGGAGAAAGTGAGGACTGGTGATCAGAGTCGAAAATTGTGGCGCTGGAAAAGCACAGCAGTCAGGCTGCATCTGAGGAGCAGCAGAGTCGAAGCTTCCCATGTTTTCCATTCCATAATACACAGGATATTCGGAACCATACTTGCTCAGGAAGGCAGCACTGTACAGAGCCCTGAAATGGAAAGCTGTCAATCATTTGGTTGGACAGGGAGTAAAAAGTTGAGGTGAAATACAGACTGTTTGAAGTACAAAGATAAGGATAGATAAATCCCTCAGCCAGACGGGAAACACTCTAGGTTACTACAGGAAGAGAGGGAAGAGATTTCTGTGCCTTTGTCGATGGTCTTTGCACCTTCACTCTCCATTGGAGTAGCAACGGTTGATTGGAGGGTGGTAAAAGTAGTCCCTTGTTCAGGCAAAGAAAGAGGGATTTTCCTGAGAATGACAGACAAGTCAGTCTTACATCAGTATTGGGCAAACTATTGGAGAGGATTCTTGAAAAACAAGGTTTGATTAGAAATAGTCAGCATGGATTTATGAGGGGCAGGTCATACCTCACAACTCTTATTGGATTATTTGAGGATGGGATGAAGCACACTGAAGAAGGTAGAGCAGTGAATGCCGAGTGCATGGATTTTAACAAGGTGTTTGATAAACTTCCCCGTGGTAGTTTCATTCAGAATGTAAGGAGGCATGGTATACAGGGAGACCTATCTGCCTGGATACAGAATTGGCTAACCCATAGAATACAGAGGGCGGTGGTAAATGGGAAGTATTCAGTGTGGAACTAGGTGAGCAGTGGTGTTCCGTAAGGATCGGTTCTGGCACCTCTGCTGTTTGTGATTTTCATAAATGACGAGGATGACGAAGTGGAAGGGTAGGTTAGTAAGTTTTAATGATGTAACACAGGTTGGTGGAACTGCGGACAGGGCTGTTGTAGTTTGCAACAGGAACATTGACAGGATGCAATACCCAGCTGCGAAGTGGCAGATGGTGTTCACTATGGAAAATGGGATACGATTCATTATGGAAAATCGAATTTGAATGCAGAATACATGGTTAAAGGCAGGATTCTTCCATTGTGGAGGAACAAGGGAATCATATGGTTCATGACATAGCTCACACAAAGTTGCTACCCAGGTTAATAAGGTTGTTAAGGATGTGTTTGATGTGTTCATTTGCCGAGGGATTGAGTTTAACAGCTGCGAGGTTATGCTGCTACTCTATGGAGCCCTGGTGAGACCAACTTAGAATATTGTGATCTGCTCTGGTTGCCTCGTTATAGGAAAGACGTGGAAGCTTTGGTGAGGGTGCTGAGGAGATTTATCAAGATGTTGCCTGGACTGGAGGGCATGTCATACAAAGAAAATTTGGGGAGCTAGGGTGTTTTTCTCATTGGAACGAAGAAGAATGGAACGTGACTTGACAGGGGTGTTCAAGATGATGAGAGACATCGATAGAGTGGATAGCCATTTACTTTCTGCCAGGGTGGAAATGACTCTCGACGGAGTATGATTTTAAGGTAATTGAAGGAAGGTTTAGGGGTGATGTCAGAGGTAGGTTCTTTCATAGAGGGGTGGGTGTGTAAAATGAACAGCCAGCAGTTGTAGTAAAGTCAACTATATTAGGGATATATAATTGGATAGGTACATGAATGATAGTATAATGAAAGGTATGTATGTTCGTTTGATCTTAGAGTAGGATCAAAGGTCGACAGAACGTCAAAGACTGAAGGGCCTGTACAGTGCTGCACTGTTCTGCACTGTTCTGTGTTACCAGTTTCACCCAGCTTGTGGATTGTCATCAGTTGTTGAATGTGTGAGGGAATGATGTGTGTGAGATCAGGAAGCTGTGGAGCGGTGTAAGGCCAAATCCTCCAGTTATGGTGTGCATTGTTACAGTCACCTGAAAGCCAGTATAATATGTGTGGTAACTTAAACCAGACACAATCCGTCAAGTTCAGTTATTAATGTGATTTTTGGATTGCCGTTTGCTGCTGGTTACTTCACATACATTCTACTGTGTGACCCATGTAGTAATCTCTGACCATTCACCGAGATGTACAAATTTATTTTGACACTGGAGAATGTGAAGGTGACATTTATTGGATATGGATTTAGAGGTTTCTTTGTGAGGCACAAGACACTGCAATAGATTGTCAACTTGTTAACGTCTTCACCCGGGGTGCAGGTGAATGGAATCTTGGAGGCAGGTCAGATTTCATCACCGTGGGTAACTTGTATGGTGTGATTCTGGCTCTCCGTGTCAACACGTCTGCTCTCTGGGCCAGGCTCTGACTGAAGATGAATTTTAAAACTTGGTTGCTGGTCAGCAATTAGTATTTAACCTGGACAACAATTGTACCTACACTGAGATCAGTTGGCGGGTCCTCCCCCTGCCCAAGGTGGATTCCAAATTATTTGTTTTGAAGAAATGTTTGACTGACTGCCCCGAACCAGGTTAGAAACTCAATGTACAGATTTTGGAAAAGGCGACTGAGTCTCTGTGTATCTCAGGCAGCTGTGAGGTCCAATAACACTGTAAATGATTTCAGATCTATTTGAAGCAATTTTCAGCGTAGCTCATTGCAAGGTGGTGAGTTTACTGAGCCAAACAATAGTCGGATGTTTGCTATATTCCATGAATTGGGCAAAAATAAGATGTGAACGATAATCATTCAACTGAACTAGAATCTGTTCAATCAATTCTGTTGATTCTATATTTATGGAACTAAAATATAAACTCCTGTCAAGATTTTCTAACACAGAAATAAAGTATGTACATTTTATTTTATCGAGGAAAGAACATACATCTTGTGGTAATCAGAATTAGACATTCAATGTCAGGATTCAAAGCAATGTTTTGCCACTCCAATATTTTTAAAGTGGTTGGTTTCTGAATGATAACATGTTTAGAATGAGCAAACGACTGAACATACAAATAGAATTAGGGTTCTTATACATTTATATGTAAACAATCAGTTTAATTTCTCACTGAAATGTACGATCTTCAGCTATTTGCCAGCAATTTAAAAATTGCAATGATTCACCATGGACTGTGAACATTAAACTAAATAAATTATTTGCATTATCAAATTTTAGTGAGTAATAATTTGAAAACTTCCAATTTTTAGAATGAACGATGTTTAATATGAAACGTGGAGAGTAAAAAAAAAGCAACGAACATGATATTGTGTCAGTGAAAAGTCAAAGCTTTCCAAAGGGTTTTGTGACAAAGCAATGATATATTTGTTTTAGTAAAGGGAATACAACATGTAAAATATTCATGTTCTGACTAGTAATTAGACTTCATAATGAAGCTGACCTTGCAATACTTGCATTTTAAATGCTTACGCTGCACCAAGTAATCAGATATTTGCGAGCATTTACACAGTGAAATAATTGGATACTGACTTTTATTTACAGCTGACACATGATAGAGTACAAAACTTTAAAGTACAGGAGGAACCCTTGGCCATTACGTATGCATCAGTTCCAAAAATATCTCCCAAGCACCTCCCATTTGCCAGCCCTCTCTCTGTTGCCCCTTAAATTCATAATTTCCAAACATATATTCAGTTCTCTTTTGAATCTTCATCCTCAACTTTCCCAGCCAGTCAATTCCAATTTGTAACAACTCTCTAAATAAAGACGTTTTTTTCTTATTTCACTTCTAGCCCTTTTACTGACAACCTTGAAATTAGAATTCCTTGATGCTATAATGCCTACTAATCGAGTATTCTTTTTCTACTCTGCAACGTTTTTCATACTTTTGAGCACCGCAATAAATTCACATCTTTGTCTGTTCTGCTCCAGGAACAATAAGCCTTGCAAGAACTTTAACAAACACTACAACGGAAAAACAAGCAGAAAACTAGTCTCCAGGATACATGAACATCAACTAGCTACAAAAGACATGATCCCAATACGAATACCTTACGTACTGATGAGGAAGTACGCCACTTTGACTAGGTCTGCATATCCATCCTAGGACAGGCCAAACAGAGACAAGCACAAGAATTCCTGGAAACATAGCATTCCAACTGGAACTCCATCAACAAACACATCAATTTTGACTCCATCTATCATCCTCTGAGAAAAAGGGCAGGAAATGACATCATGGACACTGGTAATTACATTACCAACTCAAGGAAACCGAAACATTTAAATAGAAAGTGGGAGATAATACCAGCACTTCACTGGAGGCTCATTTACTGAGTAGTCAATGGAACAAACTAGGAACTGCCATTAGCTATTGCTTCAGAATATATCTGAGTGTTCGTGGCTGCCACCACATAGAATCATTGAATGAAAATGCGAGCCTGCATCACCAAGTGCATATCCAAAGGCTTTTTTTTTAACGTTTGTGAGATTACCTGATCAATCACCCACCTAGGAAATGCATTCCCGACACATGCTATTAGGGGCAGAAATGCGGCTCAGTGGTTAGCACGCCTGTCTTAGAGCGCTGGGGACACAGGTTTGATTCCAGCTTTGGGTGACTGCCTGTATGGATTTTGCACATTCCTCCCATATCCGTGTGGGTTTCCTGTAGGTACTCCGATTTCCTCCCACAATCCAAAGATGTGCAGGATAAGTGAATTGGCCATGCTAAATTGCCCAAAGTGTTCAGAGACATGTAGGTTAGGTACATTAGTCAGGGGTAAATATAGGAGGAATGTGTTTGGGTGGATTACTCTTTGGAGGATCAGTGTGGACTTTTTGGGCCGAAGGGCCTGTTTCCACACATAGGAAGTTTATATTCTATGCCTGTGCCATCCACTCAGTTCAATACAGACTCCAGAAATCCCCTCTCAATAGCTGCTGTCTGTTCATCCTCTTCACACCCTTTATTCTCTTGTACACCTGTACCATGTTCCCTCCTCAACCTTCCCTGCTTCAAAGAAAAAAGGAGCAAGTTTAGCCCTCGCTCTTCAAAGTTTGAGTTGTCACTTGTCTTGTTAATTCAGATTTGCATCCTCTCACATTTATCAGTGTTAAACTTCATCGGCCATAAATCTGGATATTGAAATCATCTGTTTATATCGTCCTGTAGCCTAACCCTGTCCTCCTCACTGTGAAGCACCCAGCTAATCTTTGTGTAATCCCCAACATTAGTTATCATTCCACTTCCATCCATCTTCCACATTCTCACCATCATCATTTATGAATATCACAAACAAACCTTGATTTCCTTCCTGTTCTCCACATGTTGTTTACAAAGGAATAATTAAAAATTCCAGTCTCTTGTTGTTCTTATTTTGGGAAATTTACAGAGTGATGTAGTTAACACCTATTATGAGGGTGCTGAAAATACCATTTTCGACACAAAGTTAAATTCACCTTTTACACTCTGTCCCTCAGCATGTCTTATTCATAAAGCGTGTACCTAATTTAGGGAGAACTTCGGTTTGGCACCTTGCACTGGAACATTAGCCTGTTGTGTGGCACTGTCCTTTGTAACAATAGTGAAAACTGAAGAAATTTTTCATCTGCAGGATGGACACTGATTCATTTCTTGAATCAGCTAATGTGATGAGGAAAAATATTCAATTAAATTCCATGTTATGGACAAACTGCAGGAGATCAAATCATATTTTTATGTCTACCTTGGATTGGAAGCAAATACATACTGTTAAAAAAAAATCAAAAATGTTGAGACACAACACCGGGGGGAACACGTCACCTGCATTTGATGGAGATACAAAACTACAGAGTGAATGTACAATATGATAAAGCATCAAGTGATAGAAAAAGAAGTGCATCAAATTTTAATTTTCAATGGAATCCGATCCCAATTTTCCTGAACAGTGGTGGTTTTCTCCCAACCTCACTTTTCCAAAAACAAGCTTTACCCAGTCACTAAAACTTCATTAGCCATTCTTCCTCCCGTTCCTACTCTTTTTTTACACTCCTAATTCCCTTGCACGACCCCTTCTGCTGCCACATACTCTTCCACTGATGATATCTCTTCTCACCCTTCTTCTGCCACTCCCACTGTAAGTTACACCAGTTCCCTAGTTACTCCCATTTCCACTGGCCATCTCTTACCCATTTTTGCTTTTCAACTGGGGTGATGGGAGCTCCTGGCTTCTGTGCTGCTATTGGTCATCAAAAATGATGAGATTGAGATGATCAATGCCCAATGTTTAATCGTGTATTTCTGTCATTGTCCAATGCACCGTGAATAGGGTGAGATATTTTCCGCATACAGAGTGGAACATTTTTTTTTTCTGTCCCTCTGTCACAGCGCTTAACCAAGCAGCCTCATCCCAAATATGAAATAACTCTCCTCAGAATCAGAAGTCCATGCATCTGTTTGTCCTTAAATGTTGCGAGGACAGTGACCACATTGTTCAATAAGCCGTGTTCTATCCTTTTTGCTCTTTAGTATTTTAACTTATTTTCCAATGTCAGTTGAGGTGAGATCAGACTAACTTCCCTTGCCATCAAAGTAGCATTTGATTCATGTAGCATCATTCCCCCTCAGCAAACTGTGGTTAATGGGAATCAGAGGAAATTCTGTGCTGGTAATTTCCTCAATGAACAATGACACCTTACCCAGAGCTATTGGGAATGACAAATAAACTCTGCCCTTGCTAGTGCCTTACAAAACCATGAATGGATTTGTTTTATTAATAACATCAAGATACATCAGTTTTCACAGTTTGGTCTAAAGTCTCAGAAAAGTAAAACCTTGCTGGTTGAGTGTCACCCCAATGAAATCAGAGCATTACAATAAGGTAACGATTCAGATTATCTTCAATCATTTACTTTCTGAAGACTGGTCGTGCGGTGTCGTTGCCACTGAGATCAACATTTTCTCTGTCCAACAGCATCACATCACATTGGCTCAAGCCTGCACCATTCCCCAATTCTACTTCATTCTCCAGCTCATTCGCCATGCTCACCAGATATACGAGGCCCACAAGATGGAATAACTTAGAGATGCCTATGAGACTCTGGAATCTGCCACCCCACCCATGCCCTGCAATCTGAGTCCAACCCCTCCCCCAAGCCCACCTCCTGTCGTGTATTCACCATCCCTCCTAACCTTCCACGCTCTAATGCTGAATGTTCTGTACTCAGCAAATGTCTCAGTTTTATCCCTCTGTGCCCCCACTTTAATGAATTTCAGGCACGACAGAATGTTGAACTCCTCTTCCACCATCTTCTCCTCGGTGTCCATTTCTTTGGACAAGAGTCCACTCCCCATCCCATAGACGCTTCGCCCAGCTCCAACACTCTCCCTCCACCTGGATCCATTCCTCTGGCATTTACTTGAACTCAATATGTTCATTGATAACTTTCCATGTGAGTTTACTTGTCTTAAATTCTCTGTATTTCCCCTCTCCCTATCCAACCTATCACCCTCTGAACAGACTGTACGCTGTATGCTTCGATCCAACCCTGACTGTGTTATTCAGCCTGTGCCGATAAGGGTGGTGCTGCTGTAGTCTGGTGGACTCACCTCTACACTTCAGAGGCTGAGTGCCAGCTCTCAGATACCTCCACATGTCACCTGCTGATCCATAACTCTACCATGGCACATCAGGCTATTTTATTTACTAAATCTGACCACATTTCATCTGGAGATTCCCACTCACTGGCCCACACCTCCCACCCACCCCTACTCACCCCCACCTAACAGTCCCGAAGCTGATGGCCCTCTGATAGCAGAGTTCGCTTTTATCTCCTCCTGAAAATCCACAAACTGAACTGCCCATGCAGACCCATTGCTTCAGCCTGCTCCTCCCATACAGAGGGGGTGTATGGATACATACGTGGTCCCAAGTTATACCTGTTTCTTCATGGGGTACGTAGGTCATTCTATTTTCAGTTCTATTCCAGCCCCCATGCATAACTCTTTCTCCAATATGTAGATATTATCATCGCTGCTGCTCCTCTTTCTTGTCCAGAATTGGAAAAGTTCGTTGTTTCCAATTTGCACCTCTCCCTCACATTCACCTCTCTACCTCTGACTCCTCCCTTCCTCTACTTGATATCTCTGCTTCTATTTCTGAGAATAGACCGGTCACTGATATCCAGTAATAACCGACCAACTCCCACAGCTACCTGGAGTATACATCCTCACACCCTGTTTCCTGCAAAGGCTCCATTCCATTCTCTCAGTTCCTCCGTCTCCACCACATTGCTTCTGATGATGTCAACTTCAAAAATGTGGCCTCTGATATGTCCACCTTCTTCCTCACCCGAGAACTCCCCAGCACTGTTATTGACAGGGATCTCAACCAGTTCCGACCCACCTCCTGCACTTCTCCCCTCGGCATCTTTCTTCCCTGCTGCAACAGCGTTAGAGTTTCCCTTATCCTTACCTACCATCCCACCAGCATTCACATGCAGAAGATCATCAGTCTGCATTCCCCCACCTCCAGCAAGATGCCAACACCAGACACATATTTGCCTCCTCTCCCCTTTCCGCCTTCTGAAGTGACCATTTCCTCCAGGACACCCTGGTCCACTCGTTATTCACTGCCAACACCACCCCCCCCCCCACACACACACACACCACCTCCCCCAGGCCCCACCACAGGTACACTTCACTTTCCCCTGCCGAAGCTGTTACACTTTCCCATTTACCTCCTCCCTCGTCATTATCTAAGGTCCAAACATACCTTCCAGGTGAAGCAGCATCCTACCAACATTTCCCACAACCCGGTCTACTACGTTCGCTGCTCACATTGTGATCTGCTCTACAGTGAGGAAACTAAAGGTAGACTGGGTGACCACTTCACTGAATATCCAAGCTGTACCTCTGCAAAAGACCCTGAGTTTCCAGTTGCCTGCCAGTTTAATACCCCATCCTGTTCCCTGGCCAGTATCTCTGTGTCAGACTTGCTGCAGTGTTCCAGGACATTTCAACGCAAGCTGGAAGAACAACACCTCATTTTCCGCGGGTGGACCCTGCAGACATTCACACTCAAAATAATGGTCAATAATTTTAGGGACTGAACTCCCCTATGCCCCCTACCCAGACACCAGGCCTAGTTCTCACGTGGCCTTCCATTACTCACCCCCTATTGTTAGCTACTAACAGTTTTCATGAACAGTTATTCAGCTT
Source organism: Hemiscyllium ocellatum (assembly GCF_020745735.1). Lineage (NCBI taxonomy): Eukaryota > Metazoa > Chordata > Chondrichthyes > Orectolobiformes > Hemiscylliidae > Hemiscyllium > Hemiscyllium ocellatum. Next base: position 654,570 of record NW_026868059.1, on the reverse strand, counting down.
CTGCTGTATATTAATCAACATTTTCAGGACTACCATCCGTTCTGAGGAAGGGCCACTGAATTAGAAACATTAATTTTGATTTCCCATCACAGATGCTGCAGACCTTTTGCAGGAACTTGGGGTTTTGTTTCAACAATGTCTCACAATGTTTTTGTATCACAATGCAATACGTTATGGATATTTGGAGCTCTGTCAAACACAGGAACTTTGTAATTTCTCATTTAATGCCCATAAACTAATATTCGAGATTCAACTGAGATAGCAACTTTACTTATATCGTTCAGATCAGTCAATTTGTCACAGTTCAGAAAGAAAAAGAAATCGATAGAGGGAAACTCAGCAGGTCTGGCACCCTCTGAGAAGGGATATGCAGAATTAACATTTGATTTCAATATGACTTTTTCAGAACAGTGTCACATCATAATCGATATGTTAACTTTGTTTCTCTCTGCAGATACTTTCTCATCTGCCATCATTTTCAGTTCGTATTTCATGTTTCCGTATCACTATATTTCATGTTTCTTGACAGGGCTACATGCTGAATTTGGTTATATATGGACAATGTAGTCCTTTCCTGTTCCTATAATAGTTGGTGTGTCTGGGACACCTCTGTTATGGCCGAAATCTGTTTCTTCTTTAAGATTCAAAGGAAAAAAGAATATTTTTTCTGATGACCCTGTAAATCTCAGGAACTCCACTTTGTTTAAAAAGACATTTTAGAGGCAGCTGAAATTTCATGAGATAATAGGAATAGATTATTTATGGTGGAGCACTCTGTGACCATGTTGAGCAAACTTGTCTACCCTGTCTCCAAAGGTTTTGATTACATATCACAGAATTATTTACAGCAAAAGTGGGGGGAACTCAACCCATTGTCTCTTCCAGCTTGGAATGACTATCTCTACTGTTAGTCTCCTGTATTGTCCCCATTGCCCTTCACATTTTGTTATGAGTGTCTGCTTTTTATTGTAAGTATCCTGCCAGATATGAACAATATGATAAATCTCAAACAAAAAGAAAATCAGAACTTAGAGGGCAAGGTCAGCAGGTCTGGCAGTATCTGTGAAGAGAAATCAAAATAAACGTTTCAGGCCCGGTGACCCTACTCGATCTGTATTCCCAATGATTAAATGGTGTGTGTATAAAATATAGTTCACTTTATCACATTTAATATTATACTTTTAGTTCACATTGTCATTCAGCATTGCATCACCCAAATGTTGGCTGTTTCCTTGTTAAGCATTAGATTTAATTCTGTCTGTCAGAAAGAGGGATGATGACTGCGGAATATCATTGTACTGCCCATGCAGTCTCCACAGGCACTGCTCCCATTCCGCCCTATCTCCCACCCAATATCATGTTCACTCGAACCTGACTCATTAATTCATAAGTCTAAATGAATACTTTCATTATAATTATCCCTTTTAGTTTTGGACAGATGCCAAAATGCGTAAAAAAATACGGTTTACATCAAATAAAACTGCATTTAGAAGTCTGTCAATTTATATAAATTAATTACTGAAGCATATTCCCTATGGAAGTTCAAAAGTTGCCTTATTAGAGCAGTGAGAGGAATATTCAGAGAAGTCCACACTTCCTGTCTATGTTCAGGGCGGTTGTGCCCAGTAACAGTCTGTTCGCTGGCGTTTGGTCCCGTGGAGGAGAGATCAGCACAGTCACAACATCCTGATTGTGATTGTTTTGGTGAGGCGGGGAGGTGGAAGGATTTTTGGAGAGATGGTTACAACATAGTAAACGGACAACAGAGCAGAATCATGTAGCCTACGAAAAGAAAATATTCTTATTCTCCCTCACAACTGACTTCACTAGAGCAATTCATGATGGGAGATGTGACCAATAGTCAGAAATGTCAACATGTAGTCCAGTCCAGATATAATGTGAACTGACTGTGCTGTATTGAAAGCTGGGACTGTTTGCTCTGACCGTGATTGATGTCAGTCTCGGTGCAATGTAACTGTGTCACTGGAGAGTTTCTCTCTCCTATTAGTAAGCGCTTCATTCAGTGCGCTAACCCACTGTAGTAACAGATGCGTCAGCTCCAACAGTAACAGAGATCAACAGCTGCATGGATCTTAATCTGAGAATAGCGGACTGGAACATTGCAACAATGGAGAGGAGGTTTTCCTAGAGTCTTTTCAAGATTTCCCCCTCTTGGGGATTTCTACCATATCGGATATCAGCAGTGCTGATGGCTATTCTGGGCGGGGTGGAGGGTGTGCTCCTAACCTATTCTCGCTATTGTTGGCGTTCTCTACCTCTGTCCATTCATTAATCCCATAAACAAGTTTGAACTTCATTGCAATTTCTGTTACCTATATTTGTCAGAGAAAGAAACTATTGCCTTCAGTTTCAATTCATTCATTATCCATGAATTGAAGACCCCTCCCTCACAAACATCTGCGAACAAAGCTGTGCACAACCACGAGATCCCTTTTTGCCCTGAACTGACTTATGTCTCGTGTTCTCTCTGTCACCAAACCTGTCCACTCCCAGCTCCTCATATCCACAATCTTCATCTCTGTGTCAGTGCTGTTGCTGAGCAAACCATTGGCTGTACGTTGCTAAAATTCAGACTAAAGATTTCAAGCTCTCTTCTGACCACTTTCCCAATTACAAATATCTCAATCACAAACTTGCTCTTGTCGCGTTACTTCATGGTTAGGACAATGCATGAATGTAGGAATGTCGCTGGACGTAATTCAGAGCAAAATTTATTGAACGAAAGATAATGCTTCAAATGATTTGTTTCAAGTCCACTACAGCTGATGACAGAACTGAAATAAAAATGATAAGAATTGGAATAAAACTGAATTTCACGAAAACCAAATATAAAAGCAACATTTTGTCTGAAAACCTTCATCTTTCACTGATCACCTTCGGTAAAGAAATCTAGTGTTATTACCCAGTCTGGGTTAATTGTGACTTGAGATCCATGGCAATCTGCTTAACTTTATATTGGCTTGTGGAATGGCCTCAGAGTCAGGGCAATGAGTGATTGTCCCAAATGCTGCCCTTGGCAGAGATACCAACATCCCACGAATTAATAAAATTGAAGGTGAAATCAAATAAAGGATGATGCTCTAAATCTGAAATTATAGAAAGAAATGCAAAAAAACGAACAGAAAGTGCTGAGGAACGTTCCTGAACTGAAAGCAGCTGGAAAGGAGTGTGATTAATACCGTTGACAGGGAAGTCTGCTTTGAAGGGAAGGAGGGATCAATAGAGAAAGAGAGATATAGAAGAAAAACAGCAAACAAAGAGAGTGATGATCAGCTGGGCTGGAGATTTAATGTGAGATTCACCTCATCTATTTTTCGGCTTTCCCATCTTCCTGAATATCATGCCCTTGTAAATACAGGTATCCCCTACTTTTCCAAAGTTCGCTTTTCGCCACTTCCCTTTCCGACTGACTTACATTATGACATTGTTTCGCTAACCAAAAATAAATCCGAACAGGATTTTCACTTTTACGAAGAAAGCCGAATTTTTTCCCAGATAAATTAGTCCTACTGCACTTTACACCATATCAGCTTGAAAACGGTTTCGTAGGAACACTCAACTTACAAATACTGAGGGAAACCTGTATATATCTAAGATCATGTTTAAAGCGATTTGATTCCCTCTGTCTGTCCTCCCTAAGTGTGGTCATCTTCGTATATTCATTAATTACATGGGGTCTCTCTGACTGGGGCAGCATGAGTTCATTTTTCCAGTTGCCCTTGAGAAGACCTTGAGCCCCTGCAGTCCACGTGTTTGATCTGATTTGGTTTCGTTTATTTTCGTCAAATGTACAATGGAAAGGTTTGTTTTTATTGTAATGCAGGCACATGACTCTAAACAAGAAAACAGAGATCACAGGGTCCTTGGACAGAGTAGGGCATACAATGGTTACAGCTTCACAGGAGGTGTGCAAAGTAAGATCGACATTAGCAAGATTAATATTATTTAAAAAGTGAGACATGTCAATTTGTCAGTCTAATAATGGTAGGGAAGGAAGTGTTCCTGAGCATGCTGGTCCATGTTTTCAAACTTCTGTGTCTCCTCCCTGTTGGAAGAGTTTGTAGGATATCATTCCTGTTTTGGGGGAGATCTTTGATGTTGCCAGCCTTTCTGCGACAATGACAAGTACAAATGGGCGAAAGATTGTCTTCCGTGATGGTTTGGACTGTGCACAAAACCGTCTGTAGTTTCTTATGGTCCTAGGCAGAGCAGTTACCATGTCAGGTCATTATGCACCCGAACAGAATGCTTTGAGTTGCCGGTATGCAGAGCACTGTGAGCCGAGCGGTTTCAAAATAGTTAGATGCAATAATTGGCTGTTAAATGGATACCCACGTTCTGGTTGCTGTTTTGACAACAATTGAAATTTAACTGATAATTTTAAATTATGTCCTCCATACCAAAACTTTGTTGAATGCATGGTATTGCCAACATCGAACCAATGAACCATTCACCTGCTTCAAACGAATATAGAAGCCATCACCATCACAACGAAGGACAAAGAAACAGAAACAAAGGGAAGGAGGGAGAACGCAGCGAGCGAAACAGATGGACAGTCAGTCAAAGAGAGAAAGGAAACAAAACAAGGAAACAAACAGTTGCATGTGCAGGGAGAAGGGAAGATAATACGTTCAGGGAAAGAAACAGAAGACAGGGAAAAGGAAAACACAGGGAAATAGGCAGTGTGAGAGAAACAGTGAGAGACAAAGTTCACTGGGGATAGTGTCAAGGGGAACTGGGGGAATGGGAGGACCTGGGGGTGAGGACCGGAGAAACCTGATCGTGAGCACTGGAGGGAGCTGGGGGTAGGGAGATGAGGATTTATTTTGTCCTGTGCCAAAATATCCAGGAAGATCAAGGTAAGCATGGATGTCCTGAACGATGGCTGTAAAACATGTCTGAGAGGCATATAGGTTACGCTGCACAGGGCGTGCGCTAGGCGAGGTCAATATGAACAAAATCAGCATTATCTGAGATTAGAGAGCCCATTCATCAGGCTAATAACAGCCAGGAAGAAGCTGTTCCTGAACTTGCTGCTCTGTGTGTTCAAGCGTCTGTATCTTTTAGCCTGATGGAAGAGGTTGTGGGAGATCTTTACAGGCATATGATGTGTCTTTGGTAATGTTAGAACAAAGAACATTGCAGTACAGGAACAGGCCATTCGGCGGTCCAAGCCTGCGACGATCCAAATCCTCCATCTCAACCTAAAGGTCTGTATCCCTATGCTCCCTGCCCATTCATGTATATTTCTCGAAACATCTTAAATGGAGCACCACTGGTCACAGTTCTCCATTTTGAGAAACTACCTTCCCCAATTACGCTCTGTCCCCTCTTGCCAATTAAATTCTTTATCCATGTAGCTAGCACAACCTGGACACCATGTGACTTCACTTTCTCCATTACCCGACCATGGGAAATCTTATCAAACGTCTTTCTGACGTCCATGTACATGACATCTACAGCCCCTCCCTCATCAATCAACTTTGTCACTTCCTCAAATAATTCTATTAAGTTGGTAAGACATGACCTTCCCTGCACTAAATCATGTTGCCTATCACTGATAAGACCATTTTCATTCAAATGAGAATAGAACCTTTCCCTCAGTATCTTCTTTTGCAGCTTCCCTACCCCAGACGTCAGGCTCACCGGTCTATAATTAACGGGATTATTCATGCTAACCTTCTTAAACAAGGAGATTAGAAACTTTCCAGTCCTCTGGGACCTCAGTTGTGTTCAAGGATGTTACAAAGATATCTGTTAAGGCCCTAGTTATTTCCTCTCTCTCTTCCCTCAGTAATCTTGGACAGATGTTGGCAGCCTTTCTACGGCAACGAGCCGTGTAAATCGAGTCAATGGTTGAGAGATTGGAGTCCGTCATAGTCTGCGCTGTGAACACAATCTTCTGTAATTTCTGACGGACTTGGGCAGAGTGTTGCCGTACCAGGCCATTATGCACCCGGACAGTATGTTCACAATAGTGCATCTGTAGAAGTAGTGCATGCTAAATATCCTGAGCCAAGTGAGGAAGGAGAGACGTTTTTGAATCATCTTGACTGTCACACCTATGTGAGAAGTCCCAGGTAGGTTGCCAGTTATCATCACTCCGAGGGACTTGACGCTCTGCACTGTCTCGACCGTTGATGTAGATAGTGGCTTGTTCCCCTCCTTTCATTCTAAAGTCAATGATCAGTTCTTTACATTTGCCGAATTTGAGAGTGAGGTTATTATCATTCCACCATGCCACCAAACCCACTATCTTCTTTCTGTGTTCAGACTCATCGTTGTTTGATATCTCTCCTGCTTTGGTGATGTCATCAGCAAACTTATAGTTGGCATTGCTTGGAATTTGGCAACACCTCCACGTGTGTACCGGAGTACAGTAGGGGGCTGAGGACACAGCCGTGTGTGTACCGGAGTACAGTAGGGGTCTGAGGACAGAGCCGTGTGTGTACAGGGAGTACAATAAGGGGCTGAGGACACAGCAATGTGTGTACAGGGAGTACAGTAGGGGACTGAGGACACAGCCCTGTGTGTGTACAGGGAGTACAGTAGCGAGCTGAGGGACAGGCCGTGTGTGTACAGGGAGTACAGTAGGGGGCTGAGGGACACAGCTGTGTGTGTACAGGGAGTACAGTAGGGGGCTGAGGTCACATCTTTTGTTGCATAGGGAGTACAGTCGGGGGTGATGACACAGCCGTATGTGTACAAGGAATACGGTAGGGGGCTGAGGCAACTGCTGTCAGAGCACAGGGAGTACAGTAGGACTGAGGCCACAGCCGTGCGTGTACAGGGAGTACAGTAGGGGGCTGATGACACAGCCGTGTGTGTACAGGGAGTGCAGTAGGACCGAAGGCACAGCCGTCGGTGTACAGGGAGGACAGTAGTGGGCTGAGGACACAGCCGTGTGTGTACAGGGAGTACTGTAGGGGGCTGAGAGCACAGACGTGTGTGTACAGGGAGTACAGTAGTGGGCTGAGGACACAGCCATGTGTGTCCAGGGAGTACAGTATGGGGCTGAGGACACAGCCATGTATGTAGGCAGTACAGTAGGGAGCGGAGGACACAGCCATGTGTGTACAGGGAGTACAGTAGGGGGCTGAGGACACAGCCCTGTGTGTACAGGGAGTACAGTAGGGGGCTGAAGACACAGCCGTGTGTGTACAGGGAGTACCACAGCGAGCTGAGGGACACAGCCGTGTATGTACAGGGAGTACAGTAGGGTGCTGAGGACACAGAAGTGGGTGTAGAAGGAGTAAAGTCGGGGGCTGAGGGACACAGCCATGTGTGTACAGGGAGTACAGTAGGGGGCTGAGGGTCTCAGCCGTGTGTGTACAGGGAGCACAGTAGCGAGCTGAGGGACACAGCTATGTGTGTACAGGAGTACAGTAGGGGGCTGAGAGCACAGCCGTGTGTGTACAGGGATACCGTAGGGAGCGGAGGACGCAGTCGTGTGTACACAGGGAGTACAGTAGGGAGCTGAGGACATAGCTGTGTGTGTACAGGGAGGACAGTAGTGGGCTGAGGGACGCAGCCCTGTGTGTACAGGGAGTACAGTAGGGGGCTGATGACAAAACCGTGTGTGTACAGGGAGTACTGTAGCGAGCTGAGGGGCACAACTGTGTGCGTACAGGGAGTACAGTAGGGGGCTGAGGTCACATCTTTTGTTGCATAGGGAGTATAGTCGGGGGTGATGACACAGCCGTGTGTGTACAAGGAATACGGTAGGGGGCTGAGGCCAGAGCTGTCAGAGTACAGGGAGTACAGTAGGACTGAGGGCAAAGCCGTGCGTGTACAGGGAGTACAGTAGGGGGCTGAGGACACAGCCGTGTGTGTACAGGGAGTACAATAGTATCGAGGGCACAGCCGTCGGTGTACAGGGAGGACAGTAGGGGGCTGAAGACACAGCCGTGTGTGTACAGGGAGTACTGTAGGGGGCTGAGAGCACAGCCGTGTGTGTACAGGAAGTACCATAGTGGGCTGAGGACACAGCCGTGTGTGTCCAGGGAGTACAGTATGGGGCTGAGGACACAGCCATGTATGTACAGGGAGTACAGTAGGGGCCTGAGGACACAGCCCAGTGTGTACCGGGATTGCCGCAGCGATCTGAGGGACACAGCCGTGTGTGTACAGGGAGTACAGTAGGGGGCTGAGGACACAGCTGTGTGTGTACAGGGAGTACAGTAGGGGGCTGAGGACACAGAAGTGGGTGTAGAAGGAGTACAGTAGGGGGCTGAGGGACACAGCCCTGTGTGTACAGGGAGTACAGTAGGATGCTGAGGACACAGCCGTGTGTGTACAGGGAGTACAGTAGGGGTCTGAGGGTCACAACCTTGTGTGTACAGGGAGTACAGCAGCGAGCTGAGGGACACAGCTGTGTGTGTACAGGAGTACAGTAGGGGGCTGAGAGCACAGCCGTGTATGTACAGGGAGTACAGTAGGGGGCTGAGTACACAGCCGTGTGTGTACAGGGAGTACAGTAGCGAGCTGAGGGACACAGCCGTGTGTGTACAGGGATACTGTAGGGAGTGGAGGACGCAGCCGTGTGTGCACTGGGGTACAGTAGGGGGCTGAGGAAATAGCTGTGTGTGTACAGGAAGTACAGTAGGGGACTGAGAGCACAGCCATGTGTGTACAGGAAGTACAGTCGCGAGCTGAGGGACACAGCCATGTGTGTACAGGGAGTACAGTAGCGAGCTGAGGGACACAGCCGTGTGTGTACAGAAGTACAGTAGGGGGCTTAGAGCACAGCCGTGTGTGTACAGGAAGGACAGTAGCAAGCTGAGGGACACAGCCGTGTGTGTACAGGGAGTACAGTAGGGGGTTGAGGAACACAGCTGTGTGTGTACAAGGAGTACAGTAGGGGGCTGAGGGACACAGCCGTGTGTGTACAGGAAGTACCGTAATGAGCTGAGGGACACAGCCGTGTGTGTACAGGGCGTACAGTAGCGAGCTGAGGGACACAGCCATGTGTGTACAGAAATACAGTAGGGGGCTGAGGTCACATCTTTTGTTGCATAGGGTGTACAGTCGGGGGTGATGACACAGCCGTGTGTGTACAGGGAGTACAGTAGGGGCTGAGGGACACAGCCGTGTATGTACAGGGAGTACAGTAGGGGGCTGAAGGACAAAGCCGTGTGTGTACAGGGAGTACCGTAGCGAGCTGAGGGACACAGCCGTGTGTGTACAGGGAGTACAGTAGGGGGCTGAGGGACACAGCTGTGTGTGTACAGGGAGTACAGTAGGGGCTGAGGGACACAGCTGTGTGTGTACAGGGAGTACCGTAGCGAGCTGAGGGACACAGCCGTGTGTGTACAGGGAGTACAGTAGGGGGTTGAGGAACACAGCTGTGTGTGTGTACAGGGAGTACAGTAGGGGGCTGAGGACACAGAAGTGGGTGTAGAAGGAGTACAGTAGGGGGCTGAGGGACACAGCCCTGTGTGTACAGGGAGTACAGTAGGGGGCTGAGGACACAGCCGTGTGTGTACAGGGAGTACAGTAGGGGTCTGAGGGTCACAGCCTTGTGTGTACAGGGAGTACAGCAGCGAGCTGAGGGACACAGCTGTGTGTGTACAGGGAGTACAGTAGGGGCTGAGTACACAGCCGTGTGTACAGGGAGTACGGTAGAGCGCTGAGGGTCACAGCCGTGTGTGTACAGGGAGTACAGTAGCGAGCTGAGGGACACAGCCGTGTGTGTACAGGGATACTGTAGGGAGCGGAGGACGCAGCCGTGTGTGTACAGGGGGTACAGTAGGGGGCTGAGGACATAGCTGTGTGTGTGCAGGAAGTACAGTAGGGGACTGAGAGCACAGCCGTGGGTGTGCAGGAAGTACAGTCGCGAGCTGAGGGACACAGCTGTGTGTGTACAGGGAGTACAGTAGGGGGTTGAGGAACACAGCTGTGTGTGTACAAGGAGTACAGTAGGGGGCTGAGGGACACAGCCGTGTGTGTACAGGGAGTACAGTAGGGGGCTGAAGGACAAAGCCGTGTGTGTACAGGGAGTACCGTAGCGAGCTGAGGGACACAGCCGTGTGTGTACAGGGAGTACAGTAGGGGGCTGAGGGACACAGCTGTGTGTGTACAGGGAGTACAGTAGGGGCTGAGGGACACAGCTGTGTGTGTACAGGGAGTACAGTAGGGGCTGAGGGACACAGCCGTGTGTGTACAGGGAGTACAGTAGGGGGCTGAGGACACATCCTCCAGGAGCTCCAGTGTTGTGTGTTATTGTGGCGGCGTTGCAGATACCTATCTTCACTAATTGTAGTCTGTGGGTCAGAAACTGGGGGATCCAGTTGCAGAGGGTGGAGCCACGATTAAGGTCACAGAATTTTGAGATCAGTCTGGAGGGGATAATGATGTTTAAGTTAGAGCTGTACTCAATGAGCAGGAGTCCGATGTAGGTGTCTTTGTTGTCCAGATGTCCTAGGGATGAGTACATGGCTCAGGATACGCCATCTGTTGTGGATCCGTTACATCAGTCGGCATATTATAGGGGACCAAGTAAGGCTGGGAGATTGGAGGTGATGTGGGCCATAACCAGCCTTTCAAATCACTCCATGTTTATTGAGGACAGAGCCATTTGGCAGTAATCATTAAGTCATTAAAGCATGAGCTTTCTCACTTACAAGGTTGATGTTATGATTTGGAGATGCCAGTGTTGGACTGGGGTGTACAAAGTTAAAAATCACATAACACCAGGTTATAGTCCAACAGGTTTAATTGGAAGCACAATGATGAAGGTTGATGTTGGTCTTTTTGAATCAGGTTGGGATTTCGGCTTATGGGAGGGAAAGGCTGAAATTGTATGTGAGTACCTCTGTCAGTTGGTCCTCACAGGATCTGAGTGGTCAGCCGGGAACACTATCCATGGCTGTCGCTTTCCTTGATTTGACCAGCAGGAAGACTGATCATACCTGCAGCGGTGACAGCGGGCACAGGTAGATCCGAGGCTGTCGGGGCAGGTTTCAGCCTGGCAGTCACACAATTATTCATCATAGACATCCACTCGCCGACCGACCTCCATCGTCATCAATACACAGTGACATGGTTGGTGTGAGCACCAATGAGTTAGTATTGAGACGGAGTGACATCAGTAGACTGGGCTTGTGCGCCATAATGAAGTAAACTCACAGCAAAAGGGGGTAGGGTGTGCTTCTACTGAGAGTCAGTGTTGCAGGGAGTGAAGACTTTATCGGTGTAATTCAAGTCAAGCCACTGCTTCTGTCTGGTATTTTCAAAGGATTGATCCTGTTACGCCAGTATTGTTGATTTAAACAAAACAGGTGCAATTTATCACAGCATTCAGCAACAATATGTCATCGAATACTGAACACCCTTTAATAACAGAAAAGTCTAAAATGTTCAATATTAGAAACACTGCTTTCCTGTTCGTGTTCAAATCAGATAACCTGTCCCATCGAGATGCTCAACTTGGAACTATTTTTAAAAAAGATTTTTTTGAATGTGGGCATCGCTGGATGTGCCCAGTATTTCTTGCCCTTCCGCAGTTGCCCTTGAGACGGTGGTGGTGAATTGCTTTCTCGAACTGCTGCAACCTACCTGCTGTGCGGTGACCCACTAGTGACTAAAGAGGGAATTCCAGGGTTTTCACGCAGCAATAGTGAAGGAACGGCACTACATATCCAAATCAGGATGTTGACTCGTTTGGAAGGGAATTTGAAGGTGGTGGTGTTCCCAAAAGTCTACTGCCCTTATCATTCCAGATGGAAGTGTTCGTGAGATTGGAAGGAGCTGTCTGAGGATCTTTGGGGAATTTCTCCATTGTCTCTTGTAGATAGTGCACACTGCTGCTCCTGAGTGAACCATGGTGAAGGGAGTGAATGCTTGTGGATGTGGTGCAAATCAAATGGGCTGTTTTGTCCTGGATTGTGTCAACCTTCTTTAGTGTTGTTGGGGCTGCACTCATTCAGGCAAGTGAGGATATTCCATCTCATTCCTGACTTGTGCCTTGTAGATAATGGACAGGCTTTGGGTAGTCAGGAGGTGAGTCACTTGTGCAGTATTCCTACCTCTGATCTGCTCTTAGATTCATGTGGCGAGTCCAGTTGATGTTTTGGTCAATTAACACCCCCCCCCCCCCCCCCACAGCCCCCACCACCCCTCCCCCCACCACCACGACCACCAGAATATTGATAGTGGGGGAGTTTAGTGATGATACTGCTGCTGAATACAAAGTGGTTATATTGTTTCTTATTGATGACAGTCATTGTCTGAATTTATGTGGCGCAAATGTTACTTGCCACTTGCCAGCCCAAGCCTGGATATTGCTTTGGGAATGGATTACTTCCATATCTGAACATTTGCGAATGGCGATAAACATTGTGCAGTCATCATAGAATATCCCCAATTCTACCTTATGATGGAAGGAAGTTCATTGTTCAAGCGGCTGAAGATGTTTGGATCGAGGACATTATACTAAGGGACTACAGCAGAGATGTTCTGGAGCTGAGATGACTGACCTCCAACAACAATGACCATCTTCCTATCTGTCAGGTATGACTCCAATAATGGAGTGTTGGCCAGCGATACCGTTTTTGCTTGGGGTCCTTGATGTCACATTTGGCAGAATGCAGCCTTGATGTCAAGGGCTGGAATTCAGTTCCTTTTTCTATGTTTGAGCCAAGGCTGTGACGAGGTCAGGAGCTGCGTGACCCTGGCAAAACCCAAACTGGGCGTCACTGAGCAGGTTAGTTTTGAGGAAGTGCGGTTTGATAGCACTGTTGATGACACCTTCCATCATTTTACTGATGATAGAGAGTCGACTGATAAGGCTGTATTTGGACGGGTCGAATTTGTCCTGCGTTTTATGTACAGAACATACTTGAGCAGTTTTTCCCCATTGTCGGTTTGTCAACATACTGGAACAGCTTGGCTAGGAGAGCGGGATGGTCTGGATCACAAGTCTTCAGGACTATTGCCAGCATGTTATCAGGGCCTATAGTCTTTGCAGTATGCAGTGCCTTCAACCGTTTCTTGATATCAGTGAATCGAATTTGCTGAAGACTGCTATCTGTAACGATGGGGATGACCGGAGGAGGCCGAAATGAATCATCCACTCAAAACTTCTGACTGAAGATTGCAACGAAAGCTTCAGCCTTATATTTTGCACTGTTGTGCGGGGCTCTTCCATCTTTGAGGTTGGGGATATTTGTGGAGACTCCTACTCTGGTGAGTTGTTTAATCGTCAGCCACCCTACAGGATCAGATTAGCAGGACTGCAGAGATTAATTCTGATGCATTGGTTCTGTGATCGCTAAGCTCTACCTGTCCCTTGCTGTTTATGCTATCTGGCACGCAAGTATTACTGTTTGGAAGCTTCAGCTGATGAACATTTTATCTTTATATATTCCTGGTTCTGCTCCTGGCATGCCCTCCTGCATTCTCCATTGAACCAGGTTTAATCCTCTGGATTGATGGTAATGATTGAGTGGGGGACATGCTGGGCCGTGATGTTACAGAATGTGCTGGAGTATAGTTCTGCTGCTATTGATGGTCCACAGTGTCTTATGGACGGTTAGTCTTGAGTTGCTAGATCTGCTGAAAGTCTGTGTCATTTAGCATGGTGATAGTACCACACAACACAATAGAGTTTATGGAGACAATAGACTTTGTCTCCACAAGGACAGTGTGGTGGTCACTTTTACCGATACTGTCATGGACATATACCTCTGCAGTTGGTAGAATGGTAAGGACGAGGTCAGGTATGTTTTTTACCCTCTCGTTCATTGCCTCAACACATTCTGCAGACCCAATCTAGTACCTATGTCCTTAGGAGCCGACCAGCGTGATCAGTAGTGCTGCTGTAAAACCACTCTTGACAGTCGAATTTGAAATCCCCCAGCCAGAATACACTTCGTGCCCTTGCCACAGTCAATGTTTTCGCCAAGTGTTGTTTAACATGGAGAAGGACTGATTCAGCTGAGGAACGACGTTACGTGGTAATCAGTGAGAGTCTCCTTTGTCCATGTTTAATTTCTGTTGTTTCTGTAAGGTATGATTCCGTGAGTATGATTATGTCAGGCTGTTGCTTAACTATTCTGTAAGGCAGTTGTTTCAATATTGGCACTTGACTTCAGACGTCAGTAAGGAAGACTTTTCAGGTTCTACAGTGATGTTTCTAATGTTGACTTTTCCGGTGCCCATTTCGATGCCAGGTGGTCCATCCGGTTTCATTTGTTTGAATCTTTGTAGTGATTGGTACAACTGAATGACTGATTAGACCTTTTCAGGGGGCGATTGAGAGTCAATGACATTGCTTTGGGTCTGGAATGGCATGTCAGGTTCCTTCATTGCAGGATATTAGTGAACCAGATGGATTCTTCTGACAATCGGCAATGATTTCATTCTCATCAGTAGATTCTTAATTCCAGGGATATTTTTACATTATTGAATTGAATTTCCACCATCTGCAGTGGCGGGATTCAACCTGGATCCACAGAACAGGAGCTGATTTTTCCGGATTGATAATCTATCGGTAATACCATGAGATCTACTTGGAACCACATGTTTTACTCAGCTGCCATTTCTTGTGCTGCCCTGTTTTTCATTCATTGCTTATGTTATTCTGGAATCTCATCCTTCATTAAATCCTGATGGAAATACACAGTCATGAACACCTTCTCGACTGCTCGAATTTCATTCAGTCTGTTTAGTTTGAATAGACATGTCAAGGCAGCTGTACACCAGAGAAGAGCAGGAAAAGATAATAGGTGATAGTGCACTGTACCTGTCACCGGACCAGCATGCCTGTCCAGGAAGTATCTATTGTGGGTCAGAGAACCTCACTTATTATGGAGTGGATGGAGGCTAATCAGCCCATTTTGGAGTCACAAGCTCTCCAACTGCACAATTGGAGATCGAGAGAGTGTGTGAAGAGAGATTGTGTGTGAGAGAAATAAACAGAGAGAAAGCAAGTGAAGGGAGATAAACTGAGAGAGGATTGAAAGGGGAGCGACTGACTGAGTGCGAGAGGAAGAGGGATTAGATGAGGGTGAAGTCAGATAGATCAGAAGACTGCATTACGTTAGATAAATATGGACAGACAGAAGTTAGAAGCTTTATTTAGAAATTCCTCTGGACGGCAAGCCCTTTGTCTGGGTGCCGTACACTGTGAGCACTGTGCTGATACTGGCTGTCATCCCAAATAATTTATTTCCAACAATATCACAGAGCTGGGTTACTGACAGCTAAACAGAACCCATTCGGTCAATAGATTGGTTCCATAGAGAAAGCATAGTTTTTTATAGATTGTGCCAAGAGCAGCAGGAAATGATAACCACCACCACCCCCTCCACGACTACCCCCCCCCCCCCCCACCCACACCAATACTGTATGAGAGACTAGGCCAGAGAATCTTAGTGAGGGTACTCACTGACAGACGTGAAATCACGATCTTAGTTGTGGGTCAAATAATGATTGATAAAGTTTGCATACCACTTTCCTAGTGATGTAATTTACATTTCACTTTATATAGCTCAATATCAGGAGTGTATTTTAACAACCTTATCTCTTTGTACTTTGGTGTGTGCAGAAAATCATTTTGGTTCTGAATTTTATATTGCATAAACGCATTTCATTAATATAATCTCTGCTCATTCCTCATTGTAGGTGTACTCTTGAATCTGTTCTTCATATGATTATAAAGAGTTACGTTGCAATTCTGGTAACTGGGGGACATCACGTCCCTCCACCCAATCTAAAAAGCCATGTCCCCCAGCCCTCTCCATCTTCTGTCTTTTCCCCGGTATCATAATCACAATGTTATTGAAGTCCATTAAATGACACTTCATGACAGTTCCTTAACATCGAAAACATCAACAGCATGACCCACACCTGCCCTCCCTGATCCTGGAATAACAATCTGAACTGTGTTCGTCATGTGCAATTCTCTGTTCACGTATCCATGCCGTTTGTTTGTTGTAACCCACGATGTTTTTGGCACATTTTGCTATCAGATCATGGATGATAGTTGTTTTCTCAATGTTTTACAGATATTGCAATGACTGATCAGTAGTGACAGGATTTATTTCTGTATTTATGAACAGAAAAGCATGTTTATGTTCCGTTAAACTTCTGGCCTTACTTCCATATCCAAGGCTGACTGAATGATTACACACAATCAATCTGCCATCTTCAACATTCCTTCCTTCAGTCACACTCGCATATCACACCCAGAATGCATAAATGTTCAACGTTATTTTGAATTTTAATAAAGTAGCATTGAATTCAAAGGGGTTAACTGGAGCTATTTGTTCAGCCATTGTAATGATGTCAGTCTCCATGGATCGTATGCGTCCCTAGAGTTTCTCTCTTCTATCAATAAGGGAATGTTTTCAGTGTTTTATACCATGGTGTGAGCGGGAGCATGTCCAACAGCAATAAGAGGGATTAGCAGCTTCAGAGAGAAGGGCAGGAGAGCTGAAAATCTGGGATCATTAGACTGGAATGTTCCAACAATGGACCGGGGTTTATCCGAAGGTCTTTACTGGCTTTCACAGCCTTGGATATCATTAGCATATCGGATTGAAGATGTACTGATGGTTATTCAAGCTGGTTACTATCCTATCCTTGCTACAGTTGGTGTTCCTGGTAAGTCACTCTGTCTGTTTATTGAAATGATCTGAACTGAATCGATTCTGATGATATGCAGATGTTGTAAAGGTGCAAGCCGGCATTTTCAGCTCCAATCAAATTTCCATTCCTTAGAAATTAAAACTAGCAAATTATTATTTACAAATTGCTCACCAATACGCGACAGGAAAACACACTGTTCTCAGCCTCTTTGATTCATTTCCTCCTGCAAAGTGTACATCTCCATCTCCTCCCCACATACCAGTCCTGTCCATTACCACCGTTAAGACGTCCAAGTCTCCTCAGCCTCAGTTCAATTCCTGAATAAACCATCGTTTGTTCCTTTGTTAATTCCAGATATATCTGTTTCAAGTCCCTTCTAACCATGTGTCCAATACAAAATAAATGCACGTGAGATGTTTGACTTGTTCTCTGCACAAAATCTGAAAGATGGGCAGACAGTGTATGGTGGGTCACGTCATTGCCTCGTATTCTAGAGCCACAGAATAATAATCTGTTGATGTCGACTTGCCTTATGCCCATTAGAGAAGGCAGTGCGTCATCCTTCTCTGGTCAAGTTTCTGTTTAACTGCAAACCCACGGCAATTTGTTGCACTATTTATTGTCCTGTGGGACAGCTGAACCAGCCACTCAGTTCAAGATCGGCATAACATCCTGGCCTGACCATGGCTACACACATCCCGTGAGAGCAGAACAGAAGGAATAATAGCTCCCTTCCTCTGCCTGCATCCCATATTCCAACGGCTCATTTCCATTAATGTAGGTAGCCATTCACTATTTTAGATGTATCCTTTGTGATTGAGTCTCTTCCAAGAGTGATGTCCATCCCCAATGTCACCTCTGGTGCTGGTTCTTTATTAATGCTGACCTCCAGATGTAAGGATGTTTTTAAATTCTACGTCAGTGGCAGTGCATTGTAAATGAATTGTTTCCTGTGTCACACAAAAGAATTGGAGCCAACTAAGTGAGGGAAAGGAATTATTGTGATCAAACCTGAGAGTGTTGCTTAGGCAGTATTTGGGGTATTGTGGACAGATTTTCTTTCCTTTATATGGAGTGATCTCCTTATCACAGAGAGAGTGAAGAGGAGTTCAACCAGATTAACCCCTGGGATGATGGCACCATGAGGAGTGACTGAAGGTTGATCTGTAGCGCTGTGAGAGAATAAGAGGTGATTGCATTGAATCCTGAGAGGGATGAACAATCACTTCTTATATTCTAAACAGTCAATGAGAAGGTGATAAATTCCATGCCTGCTATTTCACTCAGGATGCATGATTCGGAACATTTTAAGTGTCTGGGCGGACGTTACGACCACCCACCCCAACCCCTACTCCCCATTGAGAGAGATGGAGATGTCCAAGTTTTGAATAAACTCTCCCCACATTAATATAGTTCAGTTGGTGTGTGATCCTGCACTGAATGTTATATTATCCACCACCCTGACAGCAGCCACATTACCTTCATTCTAAAACAGTTGACTATTTCCAACAGTTTCTGACCTTCATGAGGAACATGAATCTATCTTCTCAGAGATGCAAGGTACTTCCTTCCGGTTTAGACCAGAAGACTATAAGACATTGGAGCATAAATTAGGACAGTTAGCCCATCGGGTCTGCTCCGTCATTCAATCATCGCTGATAGGTTTCTCAAACCCATTCTCCGACCTTCTCTCCATAATCTTTGATCTCCTGGATAATCAAAAACTATCGATCTCCGTCTCACATATACTCAATGACCTGCCCCCACAGCCTTCTGTGGCAATAAATTTCAAAGATTCGCCATTCTATTGTTAAATAACTTTCTCCTTATCACTGTTCTAAAAGGTGTTCCCTTTCATCTAAGGCTGTGCCCTCTGATTCTAATCCAATGGAAACATCTTATCAACACCCACTCTCTCCAGGTCATTCAGTATCCTGTCTATTTCACATTCCCTCTCATCCTTTCAAACTTTATCAAGTATGGACCCGGAGTACTCAAACATTCCTCATGCAATAAGCTTTTCATTCCTATGACCATTCTCGTGAGAATCTTCTGAACACGCTCCAGGACCAGTGCATCCTTCCTGAGGTATGGAGCTCAAAAATGAGCACAATACTCCAAATGTGGTCTGACCAGCGCAGGATACATTCAGTTCTTATATTCAATTTTTCTCGTAGTAAATGCTCCCAATCATAATTGCAAATACTCTCCTAAGTGCTGCCTCAACCTGCAAGCTGACCTTGAGAGAACCCTGCACTAGAACTCCCAAGTCCCTTTGCACTTCAGATTTCTGAATTTTCTCGCCATTTGGAAAATAGACTATGCCTCTATTCTTCATGCTAAAGTGCATAGCCTCACACTTTCCAACGTTGGAATACATCATACGATCTCTTTATCTGACCAAATCCTTGATCAGCCTCTCCGCTTCCTCAATATGACCTGTCCATGTGCCTATCTTTGTATCGTCTGCAAACCTAGCCAGAATGCCCTCAATTCCTTCATCTACATTGTTAATGTAACAAGTAAAAATTTATGATTCCAACACTGAGCATTCTGGGTCACCACTTGTCGCCGGCCGCCATCCTGTGAAGTACACTTTTATCCCCACTCTCTGCTTTCTGCCAGACAGACAAGCTTCTATCCATGCCACCACCTTGCCTCTAACACCACGGACCCTTATCGTACTCAGTAATCTCCTGTGAGACACCTTGTCAAAGGCCTTCTTGAATTCCAGGTGGATACCATCCATTGGCTGTGCTTGCTAGAGCCTGCTCATTTCCTCTTCAAAGAATTCCAATAGATTTGTTAGGCATGAACTTCCCTTGATGAAATCATGCCGACTTTGCACTATTTTACCAAACACTTTCAAGTATTCAGAAACCTCATCCTTCACAATGGATTCCAGGATCTTACCCACGACAGAGGTTAAACTATTCATGGGGTTTTTTTTTTTGTCTTTTTCCTTACTCCCTTCTTAAAAAGGGGTATCACGTTAGTGGGTTTCCGATGGTCTGGGATCGTTCCTTACTCTAGTGATTGCTGAAAGATCTCCACGATTGCCTCCACTCCATATTCAGTATCTTCCTTATAATACTGGGATGTAGTCCATCTGGTCAAGGTTATTTAACCAACTTCGAGTCATTACATTTTTATCTAGCATGTTCTCCATGGTGGGGGCCATCATACTCAGCTCTGGCTCCTCAATCTCTTAAATGTTTAAGGTATTACTCGTGCCTTCCACCATGAAAACTGACACAAAGTAATTATTCAGTGCCTTTTCCATTTTCTCGTTCCCCAATACCATCTCTCCAGTATCATTTTCCAGCAGTCCAATGTTCATTTTTGCCGCTCTTTTGTACTTTATATATCGAAAGAAACTGTTACAGTCTTCCTTTACATTACTGGCTAGCTTACCCCCATATTTAATAATCTCCCTCCTTATTTTATTTTGTTTGCCCTCTGTTTTGTCTTTGTAAGCTTTCCAATCCTCAGGTTTCCCACTGCACTTTGCCACATTATATCATTTCTCTTTTGCTTTTATGCTATACCTGACTTCCCTAATCAGCTATGGTTATCCCATCCTCCCTATACAAGTCTCTTTTTCCTCAGGATAAATCTCTGCTGTATCCTGAATTAGTCCAAAAATCTCCTGTCATTGCTGTTGCACTATCCTTCCTGCTGGGCCCGTCTCCCAGTCAATTCTACCCAGCTCCTCACTCATGTCTGTGCAATTGCCTTTATTCAGGTGTAATACCGTTACTTCTGATTCTATCTTCTCCATCTGAAACTGCAGAGTAAATTCAATCATATTATGATCACTGTCACCTTAAGATCCCCTCATCTAGTCTGCCTGCACAAGCTGCTCCAAAAAGCCATCACCTAGACATTTCACAAATTCCTTTTCCTGCCAACCACTATCAATCTGAATTCCCAGTCCATCTGTAAAATAAAATCCCACATGATCACTGTAACTTTGCCTTTCCTACATATCTTTCCAGCTCCTGGTGTATCTTACACCCCAGCTCCCTGTATATTACTCCAACTGCATTTTTTCACTTTTTTGATTCCTCAATTCTACCGACACAGGTTCTACACCATCTGACCTTATTACATTTCTTATTATTGATTATTGATTCGATTCCAATCTTAATACTGAGACAACTCTATCTCTCTGCCCACCTGCCTATCTTTTCGGCAGGATGAATATCCTTGAATATTCAGCTCCCAATCCTGATCCTCTTGCAGCGATGTCACTGTAATGCCCACTATCTCGTACCTGCCAATTTATGGATGAGTTACCTTATTGCTTATACTGCATGCTTTCTGATATAATAGTTCAGTCCTGTATTACCCGTCGCTCTTCTCATTGTCATTTGTTTGTCCAGCCGTTGGTACCTACACGGACCCTGACCACTGGATCATTCCCCTCCCGCTCCAAGTTCTGCAACCCAGATGATATATCCCAAAACCGAACACCATGTAGGCAACTCAACCATCAGGACTTATAATCCCAATCACGGAGAACAGTATCTGTGCTTTTAACTATACTATCCCCAATTATCCAGCATTGGCCAGCATGGTGACACAGGAATGCTGCCTCACAGTGCTTGGGACTTGGGTTCATTTCTAATCTCTGGACCCTGTCTGTGTGGACTTTGTAGATTTACCCGTGTCTGCATTGGGAGCATTAACTCTTTTTTCTCTCCACAGTACGTTTCTGTGTTTGTTTCAGATTTTGTACCATCTACAGTATATTTGCTTTTGTTTGATGGAGAAATGCAGCAAATGTGTCAGGTTTTTGTAAAAGCAGCTGTGGTTCGCGGGTTCCTCTGGGTCTTTAGGAATCTTGCCCGGCAACTTGTCTGAATGCAGTGTCACTGGATGCCTATTCCATCTCTCTCAGTTCCCTCAGTCCATCGTCACTACATGCAGCATTTCCTTATGCCACCCCTGGGACTCCCCATACCCCATTGCCTGGCACTAGATACTCCCTTCGCAGGACTGTGCACACAACGACACTGGAAACTTTCTGACCCGCTGAGGATGCTGGGTAAAGACCCTGCCATTGAAAGGAACAGAATAACTAGAATCCAATTGAATAGCAAAGCTGAGTAAACAGGCGGAATCATATCCATCTGCTCTGACGTTTTCTAATCTTCTGTTTATCCTCACCCATCTGCAAATAGATGGTCCATATGTACGTCTTGTCAAACAGGTTTGGTGGCGGGGATAGATATCAGATCCGGTGGTCATTGGACTGATTCAGTTGTCTCACTTTCCTGACGTCACACTTAAGTTTTTATTATCAAGTCTAACCAGTTTAAAAAAACGGCCTTGCTGGAGTTGTGCTGAAAGGATATTTGAATTCTGGAGACATTAGAATATGTCACGTGCGAATGAGGTACGGAATCGTAAGGTAACACAGTTAAATACACGATCAAAGAGCTGGCAGCGCAGGCAGCACTTCCGATATGTGGATCATTGGGATTCCCGAGTCGGGAGGATATACACAAAAAGGATGGTATGATCCTGAACTGGCAGCAATTTATGAAATGTGGATTATTGGGATTCACGGGTCACTATGATAAACACAAGAAGGACGGGATGCACATGAACTGACAACACTCTCCGATATGTGGATCATTGGGATTCCCGGTTGATAGGATATGAACAAGATGGACGGGATGGACTTGAACTGGCAGCAACCTCCTGGCAGGCAGGTTTGCTATCGTCCTTTCCGAGGGTTTAAACTTATGTGTGGCGGCGGTGGGGGAGGGGTTTGTGGAACCACAGCAGTAGGTCCACAGGTACAGTGACTGAGGAGGAGTTGGAGACTAATCCCAGTACAGCTAAGACCAACAAAACAAAACAGTGTACTGAACACAATGGCCTGGCATGTCTGAAGTGTGCTGATTTTAATATGAGGAATCTGTTTGTTTGAACGGATATTTCGATGTCGCTGCATGTCAGAAAATAGAAGAGATAATGGTTAATTGTCCACTGTGTCCTTCACTGGACCAGCTTGTCTCTCCAGGCACCAAAACTTGTTACTGTGGGTCAGAGAACTTCAGAATTAATACAACACAGAAGGAGGCCATTCAGCCCACCATGCGTCCATGAGCTCTCCAACTTGACAACTTGAAAATAGAGATAATGATCGGAGCTAGACTGAAAGGGAGAGAAATAAACAGAGAGAAAGACAGTGAAGTGAGATAAACAGAGTGAAAAAAGGAGCGACAGAGTGAGTGAGAGCAAGGGGTGTCAGATAAATGTGAAGTTAGATCAGGAGACAGCATGAGGAGAAATACACAGAAACTTTTCTTAGAAACTCTCACAGACTGTTTGGTGTCATACCCTGTGAGCAAAATGCTGATACTGGCTGTCATCCCAGATCATTTATCGCCAATAACATCCCAGAGCTGAGTTGCTGACAGCTGAACACAATCCAATAGACCAATAGATTGGTTCCAGGGAGAAGGTGGATTAATTTATATATTCTGGGCCAACAGGAACATATAGCCCCTGTAGACACTGCGTGAGAGGCAGGGTGGAATCTCAGTGAAGGGAATCACTGGCAGGGGGGAAATCAGGATCTCAGCTCTGGGTCAAATAATGATTGATAAAGTTTCCACACCACTTCCATGGTTTTGTAATTCACATTATAATTGATATAGCTCCACATAGTAAGTATATTTTAACAATATCGTCTTTTTGTAGTTTTCATATTTTGGGATGTACAGAAACGCTTTTTTATCTTTGTATTTTGTGTTGAATAAACACATTTTATTACTGAGGAAGAAAGGACCTGCTCCGATGGGACAGTGGTCATCTGAACCGTGCTGAGACCAGAATCCGAGTGAATCCTAACCGGGGCTGCAGACAGAGCTTTAAACTGATTAGGAGTGTGTGTGTGTGTGTGTGGTGGGGGTGCAGCTATAAGGTTTAATTAGAAAAGCCGAATTAAAAGAGGAGGCAAAAGTACAGAACTCAATAGGGGTTATTAAAATCTCCAGCACAGGCACAAATAGGATAGAGCATCTGGAAATGTTTAACATATCAAACTTCAGGCGCACTGCACAAATGAATGACAATGAGAAGAGGGACGGACAATGCAAGACTGAAGAGGTTACAACTGAATGCATGCTGTACAAGGAATAAGGTAAATTAGCTTCTGGCGCAGAATTAAATCAGCAGGTAAGAAGCGAGGGGCATCAAAGAGATGTGGCTGCAAGGGGATCTGAATATTTAAGGATATTTATCCTATCGAAAAGATAGGCAGGTGGGCAGAGGGAGTGGATTTGCATTGTTATTTAAAAAATGAAATTAAATCAATAGTAAGAAAGTAAGTAAGGGCAAATGGTGTAGAATCTGCGTGGGTAGAATTGAGGAGCTACAAAGGTACGACAACCACAGTTGAAGTCTTGTACAGGACTCCAAAGAGTAGTCAGGAGCTGGGGCAGAAGATACACCAGGAGATAGAAAAGATGTGTAGGAAAGGCAAAGTACAGTAATCATGGGTGATTTCAGTATGCAGGGGAACTGGAACATTAGATTGGTAGTGGTTCGCAAGAAAAGGAATTTTAGGAATGTTTATGAGATGGCTTTTTGGAGCAACTTCTGGTGGAGCCCACTCGGGAACAGATGATACTGCATTTAATGACGCAGGATTCGTGATGGAGATTAGGATGAAGATAAATTTTGGAAGCAATGATCAAAACATGGTTGAATTTATTCTGCAATTGAGAGAGAGAAGATAGAATCAGAGGTAACAGTATTTCAGCTGACTAAAGGCAACTACAGAGGCATAAGGGAGAAGCTGGGTAGAATTGATTCGGAGAGGGGTCAAGCATGAAAAACAGGGGAACAGCAATAGCAGCAGATTCCAAGATTAATTCAGGAGTCACAGCAGAGATTTTTGCCGAGGAATAAAGGCATCGTACAGGGAAGATGAGGCAGCCAGGGCTGACGACGGAAGTCAGGGATTGCATACAAGCAAAAGAGCAAGCGTATAATGCGGTGAGGGGCAGTGGGAAAGTAGAGAATTGGAAACTTACAAAGATTAACAGAGGGCAAAAAAAAAGACAGAGAAGATTAGATATGGAGATAAGCTAACCAGCAACAAAGGAGACTGTAAGAGGATCTTTAGATATACAAAATGCAAAAGAGGGGCAAAAGTGAATATGGACCACTGGAAAATGATGCTGGAGAGACAGTAGTGGAAAACAAAGAAACGAATGAGGAACTTTGCATCAATGTTCATGGTGGAAGACACGAGTAATTTCCCAAAAATTGAAGAGAGTGAGAGGGCAGAGCTGGTATGGTGGTCATCACCAAGGAGAACATGCTAGAAAACAGAACGGCCTGAATTTGGATAAATCACCTGAACCATATGGACTACACCCCAGCATTGTAAGGGAGATAGCTGAAGAGGTAGTGAAAGTGAAAGTAGTAATCTTTCAGGAATGACTAAAATCAGGAATGGCTGGAAAATTGCTAACGTGACACTCCATTTAATAAGGAGAGTTAGGCAGAAGATGGAAAATTACAGACTGATTAGCCTAACCTTGTTTGTGGGTAACACCCTGGAATCCATCGTGAAGGATGGGATTTCTGAATACTTGGATTTAGCAAAATAGTCCAAAGTCAGCATTGTTTCATCAATGGGAAGTCATGCCCAACTGGAATACTTTGAGGGAGTAACGAGCAGATTTGACCAAAGAGAACCAGTAAATGTTATCCACCTGCTTCTATAAAATCCTTTGATAAGGTGCCACGCAGGAGGCGATAGAAAAAGATTAGTGCCCCTGGTGTTACAAGCAAGGTGCTAGCTTGGATAGATGCATGGCTGTCTGACAGAAAGCAGAGAGTGGGGAGAAAAGTGTCCTTCTCAGGACGGCATCCAGTGACAAGTGGTATTCCTCAAGAATCAGTGTTGGGATTACAAAATTCGCTTTGTGCATTAATGGTCGGCATGAAGGAACTGAGTGCATTCTGACTAAGTTTTCAAACAGTGCAAAGATGGAATAGAGGGATAGGTAGCATCGAAGAGGTGGTTCAGCTGCAGGAGGATGCAGTAGCACCCTCTAGCAACCCTTCTGATGCTCGGCTTCCAGACCACCAACCTCAGTATACAACGCATCATCCTCCGCCATTTCTGCCACCAACAGTAAGACCACACCACCAGAGATATACTTCCCTTCCCAAAGCTATCAGCATTCTACTGAGACCATTCCCTTCACGACTCCCTCGTTAGCTCACGAGTCCCACCTTCCACACCCCAACAAGCCACCTTCCACTCCCAGCACCTTCCCTTGTCATTGCAAGAGGTATGAAACCTGTGCCAACAACTTCCTCCTCAGTTCAATCCAAGGCCCAAAAGGATTCTTCCACATCAGGCAGAGAAGATCCTGTGCATCCAAACACCTCATCTACTCTGTCCATTGCTCCTGGTCTCCTCTACACTGGGGAGCCCGGGCGTCAACTTGCAGAACGGTTCAGGGAACACTCTCCGTCACATACCCAACAACCCCACTTCCCTGTGGCTGAATACTTCGCCTCTCCCACCACACCTCCAAGGACATGCAAGGTCTTGGCTTCCTCCACTTCATTCTAGCCACCAGACGTCTGGATGAAGAGCGCGTCGTCTTCCAACTTGGAACCCTTCAACCACATGGTATCCAGCGCAATGTCACCAGTTTCCTCATCTCCTCTCCCTCCACCTTATCCCAGATCTAACCCTCCAACTGAACACCGCCTGTTGAACTGTCCTACCTGTCTATCTTCCTTCCCATCTATCCACTCCACCTTCCACTCTCACCACTCACCTCGATTTAGACATCGTCTTCCAAGCTACCTTCCTCCCAGCCCCCTCCCATTCATCTCTCAATCCCTTCCCGCCCACCCGCTTCATTCCCGATAAAGGATTTATGTCTGAAACGTCGAATATCCTGTTCCGCAGAGTCCGTCTGACTGGCTATGCTTTTCTATCACCACACTTTTTGACTCTGATCTCCAGCATCTGCAGTCCTCACTTTCTCCTGCTAAAGGATTTGCACAGGTTAGGGGAGTGATCAAAAAAGTGGCAGGTGGAGTTTAGCGTGGGCAAGTGTGAGGTCATGCAGTTTGCCAGCAAAAATAAAGGCATGGACTATTTTCTAAATAGCGAGCTAGTTCAGAAGACTCAGGGGTGGGGGTGGGGTGGGGTGGTAGTCCAAGGATCTTGAAAGGTAAACCTGCAGGTTATCAGCAGTTTGGAAGGCAAATAAAATGATCCCATTTATTTCAAGAAGGCTTGAATATAATTGCAGGGATGTACTTCTGAGGCTTTATAAGGTTTTGTTCAGGCTACATTTGGATTATTGAGCACAGTTTTGGGTCCCATATCTCAGGAAGGATGTGCTAGCCCTGGAGCATTTTCCGATAAGATTCACAAAAGCGGTCCCAGGCATGAAAAGCTGAATATATGAAGAACATCTGAGGGCACAGAGTAAAGAGAAGACCTTTTCAAACACAGATAAAGATGAACCTCTTCAGCCAGAGAGTGGTGAATCTAGGGAATTCACTGCTACAGAAGGCTATCAAGGCCAGGTCATTGAGTATATTTAAGAGTAAGATAGTTTCTTGATTGTAAAGGGGATGAAGGGTTACAGATAGAAAGTGGAAGAATGGTGTTGAGAAGCTTAACAGCATCATTGAATGGCGGAGCAGGCTCAATGGGCTGAATGGCCAAATTTCTGCTCCAATGTATTCTGGTCGTATGGTTAATATTGGATCTCCTCACTCCTCATTGGAGATGTGTCCCAGAATTTGATTTTCTTATGATTTATAAAGAGTAACATCCCAATACTGATGACTGGGAAATATTATGTTCCCTCCCTCCAGTCTCTGCAGCCATGTCCCCAATAACATAATCACACTGAAATTGAAAACCAATGCATGGTACTTAATCACAGTTGATTGACATCGACAACATTAAGAGCATGACACTCACATGCCCTCTCTGATCCTCGACTAACCATCTGAATTGTGTGTCATATCATATTCTCTGCTAACACATCGATGCCATTTGTCTGTTATACTTCATGTTGTCGAAGGCACATTTGCCTGTCAGATTATGGACTAGAAAAGTTCTCTCCATATTTTACTGATATTATAATCACTGATCAGTAGTTACAGACTGTATGTTTCCATTTATAAACGGAGAAACTTGTTTATGTTCTGACAATCCTCTGACATTACTCCCATATCCAAGGCAGATTGAATGATTACACGCAATCAATCTACCATCTCCAATATTCATTCTCTCCGCCACCCCTACATATCCCAAAATAAATGAGTAAATTTTAAACGTTCTTTTAAATTTTAATAAAATCAATATTGAACTCAAAGAGGTTAAATTGAGTTATTTGTTCAGTGACTGTGATTAATGTAAATCTCCGTGGATCCTAATCATCCCAGTGGAGAGTTTCCATCGTTGAAAAATAAATGGGCTCTGTTCAATGTGCTATCCCATAGTGTGAGTAGGAGCATCACTTACAGCACTAACAGGGATCAGCAGCTCGAGAGATACGGAGAGGAGAAATCAGAATCTGAGAACATTAGACAGAACTTTACAATAATAGTTCATAATCTGAGGACAATGTATAAGAATGTTCCAACAATGGATCCGAATCTGAGAATATTAGACTGGAATGTTCCAACAATGGATCCGAATCTGAGAACATTAGACTGGAATGTTCAAACAATGGATCCGAATCTGAGAACATTAGACTGGAATGTTCAAACAATGGACAGGAGTTTATACGAGGGTCTTTACTGGCTTTCTCAGCCTTGGATATCATTAGCATATCGGATCCAGGATATCCTTTGGATTATTCAAGGTGGTTACTATCCCATTCTCGCGATAGTTGGTGTTCCTGGTAAGTCATTATATTTGTCTACTCAACTGGGTTGAACTGAATTTCAGCTCATGATATGTACATTTTGGAAAGTGCAAGTCAATATCTTCAGTTCCAAACAAAAATTCATTTACTTATATATTATAACTATCAAACTACGATTTAT
Source organism: Hemiscyllium ocellatum (assembly GCF_020745735.1). Taxonomy (NCBI): domain Eukaryota; kingdom Metazoa; phylum Chordata; class Chondrichthyes; order Orectolobiformes; family Hemiscylliidae; genus Hemiscyllium; species Hemiscyllium ocellatum. Next base: position 625,896 of record NW_026868059.1, on the reverse strand, counting down.
AAATTACTCACTGATATACGAGAAGGAACCAGAGTCTTCTCAAACTCCATAATCCATTTTGTCCTTCACAGGTTTACATCTCCATGTCCTCCCCACTCACCAATCCTGTCCAATACCACCGTCATGATATCCCAGTCTCGTCCTCAGTCTCAGTGCAATATCTGAATAAACCATTTGTGCCTTTGTTCAATCCGGATGCAACAGTTTCACGTTCCTAATAACCATGTCCGTCACTAAATAATTGCTGTTGAGAATGTTTAACTTGTTCTCTGCACATCAGGGGAAACAGTTTATAGTGGTCAAGCCATTGACTCATAATCTAGAGCCACAGAATAATGGTCTGTTGATATCTCATGAAGGAAATTGGGGAGTTTAAATGCAACCATTATCATTTGTTATAAAAACCAATCTGCTTGCCTCAAGACCTTTAAGGAAGTCAATGTGTCATGATTCCCTCCTCAGGTTTCCGTGTGACTTCTGTGATGAACACGTGGGTGTACTGTACCTTTTAGAGAATTAAAAGCCAACAATAACGACCTGACAGCACCAAGAGTTCTGAAAAATAGATATAATGTAACATTTGGTCGAACAACCCGATTAGCTCATTGTCTCGAAACAAATTCAGCAAAACATTTGAAATTATACTCCAAAATATCCACCTCCAACCAAGTTTTAATTTATTATATTGACAATCTTAACAGCCAATGATACATCCAATAGTTTGGTGGTACAAGACCGTGGAAAATTGAAAAATTGAGAGAAGAACGGCCAAGCTACCAGCATGCAAAGACTGCCTGTAACATAGCTTTCCTATAAGTACCTTTAACTGGTGAAGCAGAGTCCCCAAGAAGAAAAGAAGACAGGAAAATGGAGAAGAACCAAAAGCTTCCTGGTTTTGAGATAAGCAGTTTTGTTTTGTATATCTTAATTAGGAGTCTTATCGGCCTAGTATTGTGGAGGGGAATGATCAAGACAGGTTAGAGGAAGAAGTTGTAAATAGTCGTTCGTTTATTATTCTCTGTTATACTTTAAGAAATAAAGTTGTTATATTTTACTTTAAATAGACTTGGACTCTAGAATTATCACAGATTACTGCATGGGATAAATCTTTTCTCTGTTGCTGGTTTTAATTAAACAGGAAGATTTATCCTGTGTTGTAACACTACAAACCCCAAGCTATGCGTTTTACTCTTTCCAGTACTGTGGAACAGTTGAACCAGCCACTCAGTTCAAGATCTGCATAACATGCTGCCCTGACCAGGGCTTCATACATCCTGTGAGAGAAGAATAAAGGTGAAGATAGCTCCCTTTTTCTGCCTGTTTTCTGTATTGCTACATCTCATTTCCATTCAGGTATGTGATCATCCCCTATTTTAGGTGTATACAATCTCATTGAAATTCTCCCCGAGAGTGATGCACATCTCCATAGGAATCTCTGGTGCTGGCTTTATTGATGCTGACGTACAGATCTAAGGCATTTATAAATTCCATGTCAGTCGTTGTGCATAGAGAAGGAATGGCTTTTTGTGGCACATGAAATAAATGGCGATGTCTAAATGAGAGAAAAGATGTTTTTGACAATCCCTGAGAGTGTTGTTGAGGCAGTATTTTGGGTACTGTGGATAGACTTTATCTCAAGTTTCACCAGACTAATCCCTGGGATGATGGCACCATGAGCAGTGAGTGAAACTCAGTGAGAGAATAAGAGGTGATTGCATTGAACCTTAAGGGGGATGGACAATCACCATGATGTTCTAAACAGACACTGATACAGTGATAAGTTCCATTGTTTTTTTTCACTCAGATTACATGATTTCGATATTTTAAGAGCCTCTGAGAACGTTCGACCCAACCACCCCCACTCCCTATTTCAACTGAGACAGAGAGAGAAAGAGAGGAGAGAGAGGGGTGGGGGGGTGGTTTCAGGCTTTTGAATAAATTCTCCCAACGTTAATACAGTTCAATTGGTGCGTGATCCTGCCATGAACGTCATGTTATCCATAATCCCGACAGCAGCAACAGTACCTTCGTTATAAAAGTGTTATCTCTTTCCAGCATTATAGAGAGAAGGAAAGTCTTTTTTTATGCCACAGGAAAGAAACGGAGATGTCTAAGAGGAAAAAGAGTTATTGTGATCATCGCTGAGAGTGTTGTTGAGGCAGCATTTGGGACACTGTGGACAGACTTTCTCTCCTTTATAAGGAATGATCGCCTTGCCACAGAGAGAGTGCAATGGAGCTTCACCAGACTAATCCCTGGGATTATGGTACCATGAGGAGACAGTGAAGATTAATCTCTGGCGTTGTGAGAGAATGAGAGGTGATTGCATTGAAACTTGAGGGGGAGGGACAGTCACTCACGATGTTCTAAATGGACACTGATACGGTGAAATATTCCATGGCTTCTTTTTTACTCGGGTTGCATGATTGTCGATAGTTTAAGAGCCTCTGAGAATATTCCCCTCACTCCACACCCAATCCCCATGTCGCATGAGAAAGACAGAGGGCCAGTCTTTGAATAAACTCTCCCCACATTAATACAGTGCATTTGGTGTATGGTCCTGCACTAAAAGTCTCGTTATCCACAATCCCTACAGCAGCCACAATACCGTCATGCTAAAACAGTTAACTATTCTCACCAGATTCTGGTCTCCATGGAGAACATGGGTGTGTCTTCTCAGCGATGGAAGATGCCTCCTTGAGACTTGGCACAAATCATTTGTCTTCCCTCCTCATTGCCAGCAAACTATGTTAAAGCAACACACGTTCTACAAACAATGGAACCATGATTAACATCATGGAGTCCTCTATCAGTGCAGTCTCGGTTTCATTGGTTTGTCATGTTGGAATATCAATGACCCCCTCATGTTCCATATAACTGTCTCGTAGGGATGAATAGACACCTCCTGGTCCCATGGAACAGGTTTAAGGGTCTGATTGGGCTCTGCCTGTTCCTGTTTAACAGCTCGATGCACTGAACAGACCACTTTCCTTCCTGTCTAACAGGCAGGAGTATTGAATGTGGTGTCACTCTTCCTGTTCCTGAATGCTAGCTCATACCCGTGTGCAACCAGCTGGAGATGCTGAATGATCTCCTTTTCTAGCTGTGGAAATGTGCAGTGTCTGGCCGTGCTGTTACATAAATGTTACCGACACTTTAACAGCACAAACCGGAATGCTGTCCGGGTCTTGCTGCACATGGACACAGAGGATTTAGGAGCTGATGGGGGACGAAATGTTCTGAACATTCTGTGATCTTCAGTCATCATACCTACTTCAGATCTTATGATGGGAAAATACATTGATGGAGCAGCTGAAGATGTTTGTGCTGAGGGGGCTAACCTGTGGATCTCCTGCAGAGATGTCCTGGGACTGAGAGGATTGTTGGCGACTGACCCCAAACCTCTTTATTTGTGTTCTGAAAGACTCCATCCAGTGGGAAGGTTACACCTGATCCACATTCAGATCAAATAAGTAGGTGGTCCCGATGCCATCCTCAGTCAAATACTGCCTTGGTATCAAAGCCATTCGCTCTTTCCTGAGCCCCTGTGTTCGCCTCTTGTTCATATCAATAGGTGTTGGTGCATGTGTAGGGAGGGCTTTCCTCTCACAGAAGGTAATCACTGTCAGGAATTATCTGGGCGAGAGAGTTAGGGGAGCTTTATCTCTGAAAGCATTTAAGGAAGACGTAGATGGATTTTTGACCTGTCAGAGAGCTAAGGGGTGAAGAATTGGGCATTAAAGAGGAGTTACTGTCAACAGTGGATCAGCCATGATGTTATGCAATGGCTTGATCATCCAAATTACCTGATTCTGTTCCTTTTGTCCTCATATTCAGTAATTGCAAAGTTAATGGCTGTAATTTTCCTGAATGTTCTTTTATTGAATGTTGCAAACAGAGAGAGTAAAGTATTGTGTGAGTTATCACTGGTTGAAGTATGGGGACTGTATTCACGGTGAATCTGGGTCTATGATATCACCAACAAATGAACCACAAGTTGCGGAGAGGAAACACTCTGTAAAGAGACCAGAAGCATCTGTGGAAACAGATAACATTTTCCAACCGACACCAAACCATGTGTGACAGTCTTGAGGGACTGAATGAGATTCTGTATTACTGTTGACCAGGTATATGGAGCAAGTGGCCTCCATCTGTTCCTTGCAGGAGATGTGAGGGGTTGAATAGAACATAGCAACACAGGACTGAGCAGCAGGAGTGGGCTATTAAATACTTTGTCACCGCTTCATGTGCTTTTGCTCAAAGCAGCGCATTTCTGCATACCATTTTACGACATACCAAAACAAATTTGAATAAATGCAAACATCCAGGCACCACAATCCTCTGGGGAAGGGAATTTCCACTTGAACAGCCCTTTTAGAAATTCTCATTTGTGTTCCAACAAATGTTGGAGGGTCACTATGTCCTTTTTCAGTCCCACTTCTCCACTGGTTACACCCATTTTAAATGCAGCCAGTTTAGTGAGGTGGCCAATGATTTAGATTTCAGACTCCGCCATTTTCTAGAAAATTGTGAGACACAGAAAGTTGAACTCATAACAAATGGTAAAATGATAGAGTTCCCCAAAATGTTATTCTGCCTTTGAAGTTATTCTGATCACACCATCTACTGGTGGTGGGATTTCTTTCTGGAACAGTGGGATTTGGCTGAATTCCCTTCGTTTCAGGCAGTGGAGAGATTTAAATGAATCCTCACCAGGAATCCTTTACAAGTGGTAAAGGTGACGTGAGGATTTTATGATCTCACACTTTGCTATGGGGCGGAACAAAGTAAGAGAGAGGGGCCAATCGGCTGCTCCTTCTCAGACAGGGAACATATTTCTCCCTCTCTGTGTTGGAACATGCAATTTTGTCAACTGAACATCAAACTGGACCATGTGCGATCTCCTGGAATATTCTCTGGAAATCCTGATTCTGGATTATATGCAGGTGCGTCATTGCTCTTGTTGTACACAATTTCTTCCAATCGCACAAAAAGTCCCCACTTTATAATTTGAAGACATGCTTACATGTAAATATCAGTAGGTGTCTTTATAGTATGTGAGTTAATATCAATACATATATTTTTTAAAGTTTATTCCCTAGCTTTAGTCTCCCTGACAGGAGATAATATGCATCCAGCTGATACACTTTCCAGAAAGTCATGGATGGTTCAATACTATTTCTCAGCTGAGATCAAAACTGATAATCCCCCATAACAAAAGGCCGGCATTCCAGGAATGAGTAAAGGGAAACCTCTTTGAAAATCTTCGAAAATAATTATATCTTTTTATTTTAGTGTTAGGGGATCAATCCTGCACACAGGACATCGGGTGGGGTCTCAGCAATTCCCTGTACAGATGCAGTAAAACATTCCTGTAATTAAACCTGATACCTTTTGCCAAAAACAGCATCATTCCACTTACTTTCCAAATGATTTGCTGCATCTGACTTCATATGATTCACGTCACAAGAACATGGAAACTGCCTGTATCACGGACTTCGGCAATCTCTCTCCATTTCAATTGTTTTCCATTGTTTCATCCTTCATGCCAAAATAGACAACTTACCTATGTTATTTCTGCAGAAGGTTTGCTCACTAACTTTCCCTGCCTGTATCACATTGCAGACTCACTACCTCCATTTGACGTCACATTGAATGACCATCTTGGTGTACGAGCTAATTGAGCTCCAAGCCATTCCCTCCCCTTCCTCCAGATCTGATCTCTGAGGCATTCCATCAGTTACAGCTTTGCAGGTTGAAAATAAACATTTATCTCTACTTTCTGTTTCCTGTAAGCGACAGCTTTCCTGTTCCCGTGTAGCGGCTCAGGTGGGTTGAATGGCCTCCTCCTGCTCTGTGTAGTGTACTGAATGAGCTGAATTACTTCATTCTATACTCCTGTGTAATACCTTAGAGGGGCTGAATGGTCTCCTCCTGTGTCATTGTAACTATCCTGTCTGACTGAATGGAGTTTTCCCCAATCCTGTAACAGCATCGAGGGGTGGATTGAGGGAACAACACATGGGGTAGGGACAGCAGTATATCTCTGTAACAGCTTCGAGGGTGGATTGAGGGCACAACACATGGGGTAGGGACAGCAGTATATCTCTATAAGAGCCTGGAGGAGTGGATTGAGGGAACAACACATCGGGTAGGGACAGCAGTGCATCTCTGTAAGAGCCTCGAGGAGTGGATTGAGGGAACAACACATGGGATAGGGGAAGAAGTTGCCCATTCGGCTTTTCCATTCAGAATATTCATGGCTGATCCGAGTGCGTGTGACCATCCATTTCATGTCTGTTCCCAATAAACACTGACACTTCTGTCCAGTAAAGATCAGTCGAGCTCAGCCTTGAATATCTTCAATAACCGAGTCTTCACTGCTCCCTGAGGATGAGAACACCACAGGTAGCACAACACTAAAGTGAAAGGGACGTCCTTATTTCATTGTGGGTCTGTTATTTGAAAACTGTTAACTGAATATCAACTCACCACCTCTTTTCAGACATAAGGACAGAATAATTAGGAATATTTAGGGACATAATCCATTCCGGACTCCAAACCTATTCCACATTCCCACTGCCACTTTCCAATGAAATAGGTATCGCACCCAGCCTCTGCTGCTGTCTCAGGAAGAGAATGCCTGATAGCATAATACCGCAGGAGCATTAAGGAAATGAGCAGATTGAGGCCATTCAGCTTATTGAGTCGGAACTTCCGTTCAATAATTTCTTATATGTACCTCGACCTCATTCTTCTGCCTTCTACCTGGAATCCTTGATCCCCTTACAAATCAAAAACATATCGAATTGTGTCTTAATGACACTAGTGTCTGGCCTCTGTGCATGTGTGTGTGTGTGTGTCTGTGTGTGTGTCTGTGCCTCTGTTTGTGTCTGTATGTGTGTGTACCTGTGTGTGTGTGTGTGAGTGTGTGTGTGTGTGTGTTTGTGTCCATGTGCATGTTGTCTGTGTGTTTGCGTGTCTACATCAGTCTGTCTGTGTTTCAGCCTGTGTTTCTATCTATATTTGTGTCCATTTGTATGTGACTGCATATGTATTTGTGTGTTTATTCATTTATGTATGCCTATCTCCTGGTAAGTATTGTGTGTGTTCATCTATGTCTTTCTGTGTCTGCATCTCTGTGCAGGGAGGTATCTGTATTTTTTTTGCAAGTGTAAGGATTGTTGTTGGAACTGTCAGTGGGTTTAAAATGAGAATCGTCTTTCACTGAACATTGATCGTTAACTGGTCAGTAGGACGTGGATGTTTCGGATACTCCACACGAGGTGTCCTGGTCCTCTCCACTATTCAAGAATTCTCCCCACATGGAGGGGGAGGGGAGTGAGGGAACGGATATCGGATACTCCACTAAACGGCTTGGCCCTTGCTATCCTATTCAGGCTGTTTCGCCTCGAATGGGAGAAAGGGATGGAGAGAGAGTGGGAATGGGTGACCCGGCTGTTTGTGCTGGTATAATTAGGGGAAGTTGTGAGGTGTTTGGAATGAGTCAGTCGGCAGTTTTGAATCCATATGGTATTATTAGTTGCTGAATTCAATAGTGAGAGTGGTAGTGCCTGAGCCTTATTTGGAGACAGAGCGTGAACCTTGTTTGGGATTAGGTGCTATAGCAGATATACAGTGAGTGTGAGGGAGCAGAGAGTATATGGTAACTCTTATCCTAACAGAGCGAGGAGGATATTGTTGCTTGCCAGTATTGTGGGCCATTTCTTCAGATCATCTCAGCGTCCAGGTGAGCCTTCCCGAATGTCTTGTCCAAATCTGTCACTAATAATGACACAGACCTGTCCCTCAGCTTCCAGAGAATCAGTTTAGGTAGAGTTTACAGATAGCAAGGAGAAGCAAATATCGGTGTGTTATATATCGAAACCAAAACGGTAGCAGAAAATCTGAGCATCATATGCTCTGAAAATTAGATAGGCAAGTATTGTGGGTATCGCAGTCTTATTGAATGGTCTCAAGTTGCATCTAAGCTGTGTTAATTATGACAGCTGAAGCAGTGAAAAATAAGTTCCGTAAGTGTATATGAGGTGGGTTGAAGAGTATGTTGTGAAGCAAAGTAGAGAGCAGGTTATTTTGAATCTGATGTTGTATGGTCAGCATGATGAATTATTAACCTTGGTCTGAAGCAGCTTTTAAGAGATAATGGCATTTATAAGATCCATTTTACAAGGTGTCCGCATGCAATATAGAATGCTTGAATATTCTAGTCAAACATCATGGAAGACTAGAGGCTAGAGTGTCAAGATATCTTCAGTGAATTTGGAAAGTACAACATAACATTCAGTGGGAGACAAGCAATGGTTGTTAGAGTCATAGAGTCCGACAGCATAGAGACAGGCCCATCAGCCCAAACTGGTCCATTCCGACCAAAATGCCCATCCACGCTAACCCCATTTCCCTGCCATTGCCCCTTATCTTCAGATTAGATTAGATTACTTACAGTGTGGAAACAGGCCCTTCGGCCCAACAAGTCCACACCGACCCACCGAAGCGCAACCCACCCATTCCCCTACATTTATCCCTTTACCTAACGCTAGGGGCAATTTAGCATGCCAATTCACCTGGCCTGCACATCTTTGGACTGTGGGAGGAAACCGGAGCACCCGGAGGAAACCCACGCAGACACAGGGAGAATGCGCAAACTCCACACAGTCAGTAGCCTGAGTCGGGAATTGAACCCAGGTCTCTGGCGCTGTGAGGCAGCAGTGCTAAGCACTGTGCCACAATCCTTCTAATTCTTTCCTATCCGTGTGTTTTTCAAATGCCTTTTAACTTTTGTTAATGTATCCGCCTCAACCACTTCTCATTCCATATGCGTAACAGCCCCGTGTTAAACAGTTGTTCCTCAGATCCCCTTTTATTCTGTCCCCGCTGACCTTAAAATGATGCCCTCTAGTCTGTGATTGCCCAACCCTGGGAAAAAAGACTGGGTGCATTCACTCTATCCATACCTGTCATGATCTTATAGACTTCAATATGATCCACCCACAGTCTCATGCACACAAAAATAAATTGTCCTAGCTTGTCCAACCTGTTTCAATAACTCAGACCATTGAAACCTTGGCAACATCCTTGTAATTCTTTTCTGCACTCTTTCCAGTTTAATAACGTCCTTCCTATAGCAAAGTGAACAAAACTGACCATAACACTGCCAATATGGCCTCACCAGCATCCTGTATAACTGCAACATAGCTCCCTCATTTCGATACTTAGTGATATAAACCGATTAAGGTCAGTGTTCCAAAAGCTCAATTCACTGTTTACCTCGGAATCAACTTTCAGAGAACCATGCACCTGAATTCCAAGTTCCCTCTGTCCCACTACACTCCTTAGGACCCAACCATTCACCATGAAACTCCAAACTTGATTTGACTTTCTAAAATGCAAGAACTTACACTGATCAATATTAAAATCCATTTGCTATTTCTCAGCCACTTCTCCAGCTGATCAAGAAACTTCTGTAATTTCTGAAATTTCTGATAACCATCCTCACTCTCCATGATGCCGCCTGTTTTATTGCATTCTTCAAACTTACAAATCATGCCTGTACGTTCTCATTTAAATAATAGATACATGTAATATGTAGTGGTGCCAGCATCAACCCCTAAGGTATTCCACTATTCACAGGCCTCCAGTCTGACCAGTATGTTTCCATTATTAATCTCTGCTTTGTAACATCAAGTCAATGTTGTACCTAATTTGCCAGCTCCCCCTCAATTCCATGCGATCTAACTTTCCAGAGTGGCGTACCATGTGGAACCTTATTGAAGGCCGTACTATAAACCATCTAGACAACATATACAACCCGGACCTCCTCAATGTTGCTGGTCACTTTAGCAAAGAACTCCAACAAAATTGTGAGTCATGATCTCCCTTACACAAACTCCCGTACTGAATTTGATGAAGGGCTTTTGCTTGAAACATGGATTGGCCTGTTCCTCGGATGCTGCCTTACCTGCTCGGCTTTTCCAGCACCATTCTAATCTTACTCCGAACCACACCCTGTCTTTCCAAGTGCATGTATATCCAATCTCCCCGAATCTTCTAAAGTAACCTACCCACTAGCTTTTAGGATTACTGGTCTTTAGTTCCCAGGTTTATCTTTGCAGCATTTCTTGAATACGGGCTCAGCATTCGCTATGCTCCAGTCGTCCAGGACCTCACTCTTTGGCCAGCGATGATAGAAAAGAGGCAAGCAATGCTCCCGCAATTTCTTCTCTATGCTCCTATCCTCCTGCAGTGTTCCTGAATATAACTGGTCAGGACAAGGAGGTTTTAGAAATACTGCAAAGTCTGAAACATACGTCTATTTATTTCAGGTACGAACACGAAAGAGTGAGAAAGTGACTCAATGATGGTTAACATAACAAATTCGAAAACATGAAAAGGAAATCAAAAAGAGAACATACCTGCTAACAAACAGGAACACAAAGACTGCATCAATCTACGATCTATATTTCAAAGGAAACAAAATAAAAGCAAGGTCAAATGTGGAAATTTGTAATCGGGAGAGGAGAGGTCATTGTGGACAACAGGGAAACGGCCAAGAAAACAACCAGTTACTTTGCATCTGTCTTCATGGAGGAAGATCCAGAAAATCACCCAGTAATACCAAGTGATCATATCGTACACCTGGAGCTAAAGACATAACGTCAATTCATATCAGTAACAAGGTAGTACTTGAACAATGGAGCTGGATTGAGCATTGCTAAGTCTGACGAAACAGATGTACTTCCGATCAAAATGTCAGAAATAAATCACCAATAGTAGTAGTATTAATTGCACTGTCGATGACTGTGTTTATTTTCCTGCACATTCTGCAGAGACCAGAAACTATTGTGGATAAACGTGAATCAAGCACTACAGATGAAGGGAAGGGATCCAAACAGATAAAGGGAAAAAGAGGGTGGAGATCTGCAGACCAGTTAAATTAAGAGTTGCAGTGAAACTGTTGGAATCCATTACACAGGCTGACATTTTTTGTTATCTAGAAACTAACAGCTACAATGGAGTGAATCAGCATGCATTTCTGAGAGAGAAATCATACTTGATAAACTTTGGAATTGTTTGAAGTAATTTCTTACAGCATCGATAATGGGGAATCAGTAGAAGTGGCACACATTGGATTTTCGGAAGGGTTTCTAAAAGATCTTAGTGACTTCGTAAATGCAATGAATGTGAAGGGAATTTGGAGGAATACATGTAAGTGGGAAGTTAAAGTTTGGTTCGCCTCCATTTAAGAGAGTCAGAACATTGATGTAAAGACATGTTGAAGCAGTTTCACAGTGTGTTGGTGGGACTGTACCTGGAGTATTGTGTACAGTTTTGGTGACCGCAGAGGAAGTGCAATGGACATTCTCCAGATTAATCCCTCAGATGGTGAGATTGCCTGATGAGGAACCCGGTCTGTGTTCTCTCGAGTTTCAAACAATGAGAGGTGGGTCACAGTGAATTTAGAAAATTCACAAAATATATGACAACTTGGCAATTAACAGAACGCTTCCCTCGCTGTCTATTCCACATTCAAGGCAACTAATGGCAGGATCTGGGACAGGCCAGTTAAGACTGCAATATGGTGGGAAAACTTCACTTGGAGGGGACTAACTAACACAGGGGCATGGAAACCTACTGACAGGCAAGATTAGGGAGAATCTCCAGATATTCTCCAAGTGTGTCCAGCGGAACAGAATAACCAGGGAACAGGTAGGACTCATTAGTGAGTTGCCAAGTCGCAACCAAATCAACTTTAGTGGTAGGAGACAGACGGTGGTGGTAGAAGGCTGATGTGCGATTGGAGGCGAGTGTCCAATAGTGTACCTCGGGGATCAGTGCTGTGTCTCTTAATATTTCTGGTGTTGGACTGGGGTGGACAAAGCTAAAAATTGCATAACACCAGGTTATAGTCCAAAAGATTTATTCAGAGGCACTAGCTTTCGAAGTGCTTCATCCAAGCGCACAACCACCTGATGAAGAAGCAGCGCTTCGAAAGTTCGTGCCTCCAAATAAACTTGTTGGACTATAAGCTGGTGTTTCCTGATTTTAAAACTTATCATAAAGGATGCAGCTGTGAATCTGGACGAGGGGTGGGGGTGCCATAAGTAAGTTTGATACAAAGATTAGCCGGGTGGTTGGCAGTGAGAAGGAATGTCTTATGTTATAGGAAGATACAATGGAATGGTCAGATGGTCACATCAATAGTAGATGGAATGTAACCCTGATAAACATGAGGTCATGCACTTTGGAAGAAGGAACTTGGCAGGGAAGGAATCAATGAATGGCAGCACAATAGGAAGCTCAGAGTGTGCTTCTCCACATATCCGTGACTGTGGCTGGACAGGGTAACACACAATTTGAGAAAGCGTACGGGAGCGTAAACACAGCCTTCACACATCGAAGCATAGATTATAAGTGCTATGTGGAACTTTCGTTAGCCAAGATGGAATACTGTGTGTAGCTCTGGGAGCTACATTACAGGAAGGATGTGAGTGCACTGGAGGGGGTGTCGAGGAGATTCACCAGGATGTTCCCTTGGATGGAGCATATCAGCTATGGAGAGATGCAGGATAAGCTCGGGTTGTTTAGTTTGGAGCAGAGAAGGCTAAGGGGGACGTGAATCAGGAGGATAAGATTGCGAGGGACATGGACCGGGTGGACAGACAGCAGCTGGTCCTTTTAGTCAAAGGGACACACTTTTGAAGTGAAGGGTTTGAGGCTTAGTGAGAATGTGAGGACTGTTTTTCACACAAAGTATGTTGGGGTCTGGGATGCACTTCGTGAGAGGGGAATTGTCATGGTTACGTCAAAACCTAGAAAATGCATGGTTGTGCACTTGAAATGCCATAAGATTCACAGCGACCGGTTTTGTATTGGAAAGTGGGGCTAATGTAGACCGTGCTGTATTTATGATAGTGCAGAGTCTGTGCTTCTGTGATTCTATGGCTGTGAAAGGTCAATCATTCAGTAGATTAAGATAAGAATTAATCAGTTTCTGAAGAATATCTTATCAAAGTGTATAGGAGTGAACTTGTAAAATCTTCTGAAAATACGTCAATGGCAAAATTAAGAGAAAAAGGTGTAGCTTCCTTGCAGTCTGATACCAGGCAATTGAGGACAGGGAAAGAGCAGATCAATGGAGCAAATACTTCAGTTATGCCTTCACAGAAGAAGAAAACAAAAACAAAAATATAATTTCCTCACAATACGAGGGAACTTTAGCCTGGTGAGAAAAAGGGAATGGAATGAAATTATCCACTAAAACGTTTAATAGAAAATATTGGACTGAAATTAATGGGCATAGACAAAGTCAACAGAGGTTTATGAAATAGGAATCATATTTGAGAAAACGGCTGTTAGCAAAATTATGGAGAAGGTATCAACGCAATACGATTGGAATCTCAGAAAGATGTTTGATAAAGCCCCAAGCCTTTTGTGCAAATTTGAATCCTATGGGACTGGGGCTAATATATTGTTTGTATTTTAGAATGGGAGAGCTGGCAGGAAACATTGAGTAGGAATAAAACCATGTTTTTGAATGGAAGGCTTGGAGGATATAACAAGGATCGAGATTTGGCATCCAGCTATTACCAATACACATCATACCTTTGGTTGAGGAGCTCAATTGCTATATTCCCAAGTCTGCTGACAACACTAAATGATATCAGCTTGTGGCTGGATGAGGAGGATGTAAAAAAGGCTCCGAGGTGATTGAGACAAGTGCAGTGACTAGGCAAATACCTGACAGATGGAGAGCAATGCAGAGATGAGAGGTTGTGTACATTTATAGGATCAATTGAATGGCAGCCTATCATTTGACAAGGGATTGATTGAAACATGTTGATCTATAAATGAACTTAAGCTGCATTTTTGTTTATTTCTGCGCAGCCTTCTGAGTCCATGTAGGGCAGTGAGTTCTGAACACGGAAATCAATACTGGGAATGGCATTGGCACGCTGTATACAGTCTACATAGACCCAGCAAGTGGGAGCTGTAACATTGAACAAAATCTGGATCTCCCTGTACACCAGTCACTGAAAGCAATATTGCAGGAGCAGAAAACAAGTAGGAAGATAAATGGTTTATTCACCTTCATTTCAGGGAGATTTAGAATACAGAAGTAAGGGTCATTTACTGCAACTGTACAGGGCCTTGGTGAGGCCCCATCTCGAAAATTGTGCACTGTTGTGTGCAGTTTTTGGTATCTTACCTAATAAAGGGCAACCCTGCCATTGAGGGAGTGCAGTGAAGGATGGCCAGACTGATCTCTGGGATGACAGGTTAGTTGTGGGAACAGAGGTTGGGGTGACTGGGCTTTAGGAAAATGTGTGGAGAGTTCAGTAAGATATATAAACCTTTGACAGGGTGTGACAGCTTTGAAGCAGGGATGATAGTTCACTTTATAGAAAACGGGTCACGAATCGCATTGCAGTCAAATCGTACTTTTTGTCAGAGAACTCCCTATATATTGATGGGCCGAAGGCACTATATTTCATAATGTTTAAACATATTTTGAGATATGAACATTATGTGGGGAAAACTGCATTGAGGAGATGTTCGGCCATGAAATAGCATGGGGAAAGCTCAATGTGCTGAATGACCTCCTCCTCTCCCGATGTTTCTGTGCAATCTGTGGGAAAGCTCTGTGCGAAAGCCGTGGCGGCACAGTGATTAGCACTACTGTCTCACAGCGCCAGTGACCCGGGTCCCATTCCCGAAACATGTGACTGACTGTGTGGAGTTTGCACATTCTCTCCGTGTCTGCGTGGTTTTCCTCCGGTTTCCTGTCACAGTCCAAAAATGTGCAGGTTAGGTGAATTGGCCACGCTAAATTGCCCGTAGCGTTAGGTGTAGGGGAATGGGTCTGGGTGGGTGCCATTCGGCGGGTCGGTGTGGACTTGTTGGTTCGAAGGGCCTGTTTCCACCCTGTAAGTAATCAAACCAAATCTAAATGTCGTCACAAGCTCTCAGATGTTAGGAAGGATGTCTATGCAGGGTCAACAGGACTGTGTTTCCCATTCCCTTTCCTTTAACGAGGTTGATGCCGGGTGTTCTGTCAAGTTTTATCCTTTAAGACCTCAGAGTAGTTTGATACGAATGAGTGTCTCACTTGGCCGATTCAGGGACCATGTCTGTGCGTCTGGAGTCACTTTTCGCCTGACCAAGAAAGCACAGGAGATTGAATTCCTGGAAGTATATTGGTGTAGGAGATTGATGTTAACAATCAACATTGGACACAAGATCACTGTTACTGACACCAGATTTTAGGTCTCGATATTTTATAATTATTTTTAACTTCCACCAGCTGCCAAAGCATTGGCCTAGTCTGGATTTGCAATCCAATGATATGTCCACTACAGCACCATCTCCACATGGGAATCCATCGGAAACCACACTGACCTGATTACTTCGGTGCTACTTGACAGCTCTAAGAAAAAGTATTCCCACCAATTTGACTGTCATGATTTGATTGAGGGTGTGGTAAAAGGTCCGATTGTAATTATTCTCCTATTCACGGACTGGACATAGCTGAGTAATTTTCTATATTGCCAGAGAGATGTCAGAGTTGGAGCTGGAATGAAACAGCTTCCCCAGGAACACGGCTTGTTGTGCAGCATAAATCTTCAGTCCTATTGCAGGAATGGGGTCAGGGCCCATTGCCTTTGTCGTATCTACTGTGTTCAGCTGTTTCTTCACGTCATGGGCAGAAAATCGAATTGTTTGAACACTACCATCTGTGATTCTGTGGGAATCATGATGAGTGTAAGGTGGATCATCATTCACTCAACACGTCTGGCTGAGGATAGTGCAGACACCACATCCTTGACTTTTTTCATTGACGTACAGATCTGTTCCGATATTTAGGATGAGAATATTTGTGGAGTACTCTGCTCCAGTAAATTGTTTAATAGTCCATCGACATTTATGTTTGCATTTGGCAGGACGACAGAGCTTAGATCTGATCTGATAGTCTTGGGATCATTTCCCCTCTCCATCAGACATTAGTTCTGCTGGTCGGAATTTAACCAGTTAATTGCAGTAGCTTTAATGGGTTGTCAACAGGTTTAGGTCCACGTGATTCCGACCCTGGCATGTTCACCCACACTCATCACTGAACCATGGATGGGCTTGATGGTAATGTTAGACTGATGAATTATCGTCGGGAAAATGTTACAGATTGTCGTTGAATACAATTCTGTTTCTGCTGCTGCTGTGGTCTACAGCATCAAATGATAAACCAGTTTGAGTTACAATATCTACAATTCAATTCTACTGACTGTCCCAGAGTTCACACCGAGACCCATTCACCCATCAGCCCTGTATTCAGTGACCTAACCTGGTTTCTGATGCGGTAACGTTTGCATTTTCATATTCTCATTCTGCTGAGGGCCTCTCCCGAGTGTCACTACTCTAATTTGTTCCTTTCACTCAATCCATTTAAAGTAATGATCTAAATAATTTCTCTTCCACAATGGCAACTTCTGTATTTGAAGTGAATGTGTTTCCCTCTGTTATTCTCCCTGACCATGATTAAGAACTCTGTAGTGTCAGTAATGCCAGGCATATGTAGTTTCAGAGTCAAGGAACTTGTGCACCATGCGTTATTGTTCAGTTCCCAGTGTACGGCACTCCTAGTTGGACAGGATGTTTGAGCATCTTTGACATTCTTCTTTGGAAATTGTCCAAAAACAGAAGCTGAAGAAATTGCTGAAGATATTGCAGCATCTTCTGGAATGAATGCAGTGTTAAACTTTCAGTTCCAATGAGATTCTACAAAGCTCTCAGTTTCTCAAGCAATTTTGGTATTTTTATTCCCAGTATCCATAGTTACTTGTTTTGTGAAAAATTGTTCTGTGTCTATTCATTTCTGGAGAAACTCAACAGGTCTGTCAGCATCTGCAGAGACAGAGAAACGGTGTTACTATTTCAAGCCCAGTGTGATACTTCTTCACAACTGAAAAGCATTGGAAACTTGGCTTTTTAACATCTTACCAGAGGTGGGAAATTGGTGACAGGGAATAGAGGACACGGCTTTTAGCAGTGGTGAATGTGAAGATGATATAAAATGGGTTTAAATTAAGGTGTGAATTGGGAAAGGGGTTCTCTCTGTTGAGTTGAAGATAAAGAAGACACAATCACACAAGGTCATAGGGAGGCCAGGAGGGAGAATGTTGACTATGTAGCATGATATAGATTTGGCCATAATTACGTTTTTACTGTCGAGATCATCACTTCCTTTAGCCAAAGGATATCAGGTGCTTGACTTCGTATTGGCACTAGTAAGCGATTCAAGCTGCCTTAGTTTTGTAATAGAGAGAAAAAACAAATCACAGTATGAAGTTTGGGCTGAGTATTGTTTACCTGTCATGTTTAATATGGTTTCAAATTTGCAGTATTTATCTTTAAATGCTTGTTCTTGAAGTTAGTATTGGATTGAGTGTAGAAGGTGAGGAATGACGTTATAGAAGTTTCTAAAATCATGAGAGATATCGATAGGGTGAATAGCCAAGGTCTTTTCCACAGGATGGGGGAGTTCAGCCATACAAGGCATAGGTTTAAGGTGAAAGAGGGAAGATTTACAAGGGACTCAGGGGCCAATGTTTTTACACAGAGGGAGGTGTGAGTATAGAATGAGCTGCAGAGTAAGAGTGGTTGATGCCAGTACAGCTAAAACATTTAAAACTCATTTGGACAAACATATGGATAGTAAACATTTAGAGGCATATGGACCAAATGAAAGCAGATGGGACGAGCTTAATTTTGAAAACCTGGCCAGCATGGATATTTAGAAAAGCTTCACGCAGGTTCGCAATGGTTTTGTGAAAGGGAAATTATACTTTGCCCTGTAAAATCATGCAAAGCATTTCTGGAGAGGCCTGAGAATGTAACAAGCGGACTTGATAAAGGGGATCTGGTGGACACCAGGCTTTCCAGACTTTTTCCACAATGTATTACAAAATAAAAGTTCTGACACAAGATAGAAGCTCGTAGGATGATGGAGAATGTATTAACATGGAATGATGATTGGTTAGCACATAGAAATCGGTGAGTCAGGGTTAATTAGATCTTCATGATAAAGGTGTATCTCCTGGAGGACCACAGCTATCAGTCCGATGGCATCAGTTATTTACACTCTATACTGATAGTCTGAAGGAGGGAGCTGAGTGCAATGTACATCCGAGTTTGATGATGACACTGAGAATCAAAAAGGCAGGCTGTTATTTAATGGAGAGCACTTCCAGAAAAAGAACAGTACAAAGGTTGGAGGGTTCCTGTGTATGAAACATAAAGTTAGCATGCTGATGCAGCAAGTAACTAGGTTGGTTCATTAACCGGCTTCCAGGAATGATAGGGTTGTTTTATTGAGAATCTCTAAATGATGAGGTGATTATGCATTGGGGTTTAAATGAATGAGAGTGATACTGCTGAAAATTACAAGACACAGAAGAGACTTCAGAAGTTAGATGTTGAGATGTTGTTACCATTCCTGAGTGGAGTCTCGAACTCGTGGACATAGATACCAAAATAGGAACATCGATTTCTATCTGAGATGCAAAGTGATGACTTCTCTCATGAGGTAGTGAATGTCTGGAATTCCCTGACGAGAGAGGTGTGAAGGGATACAAGGGTCGGCGAGAAAGTGGATTTCGACCTGGAGCAGATCAGCCACGTTCGTATTAATGACAGGGCTAGCTGGAGGGCCGAATAGCCTACTCTTGTTCCTATTTTTTTATTTCACGTTATGCTTTTGCAAAGTAACAGGTTATTTTCCTGGAAGTTGTGCTATGTACTGCTACATTCGGTGGTGAGCAGTGGATTTGTGTGAGTTAACACTGGGTGGGGTATGGGGGGCAGTATTCACATAACTCTGGGTCTGTAAACACGACCCATAGACGCTGGAGCAGACGCTGCGGAGAGGGGAAGCCTGGAAACAGGGATCGGGGGTGAGTGTCACTTCCTGACCCAGCCTGGATTTTCCAAGCACATTGCCAAAACTGCACCCATCCATCAGAGTG